>NW_023640067.1:0-11614 GCF_015228065.2 Penaeus monodon
ATTTTAAACGATTTACATAATGAAATTTAAACATTATATCTATGGTGAAATAAAAGAAAACTTTTCTGTCCAAAACAATTTATTGTTGTCTTATCTCATTTAAAATCTATTTGGAGAGTTTTTTTTTTCTTTTTATTTTATGTCTTCAAAAAAAGAAATTTTGTTTTTAGAATAAAAAATTACTTAAAAATAAGTAAAATTTCATACAATAAACTCGTCCCAACCTTTTAATAATTTTAAAATGTCTTCCCTTTTAGAACTCTGAAAACCCAAAATTTAGCTTGCGGGAAAACGGAAAATTGGGGAAGACAAAAAAGAATGTAAAAAAAGAAGACAACTAAAAACTGTAAAAAGTGGATGTACGGTTTTTAGCAAAATCAAAAATGGAATGCATGTTTCAGTGTTCTGAAAGTGGATGCAGCTTTTTAATTTTTTAAAGTGGAAAGTCAGTGTTTCCAGGCAAAAAGACGGAATGCCCGGGGTTTTTTAGTGCTTAAAAAGCGGAAAGTCATGTTTTTCCGGGAAAGTCGGGGTTTTCCTGCTAAAAGACGGAATGCAGGTTTTCCCGTGTTTCCCCGTCTAAGAAAGCGGAATCTCAGTGTTTTTATGTTCTAAAACGGAAACTCAGTGTTTTCCATGTTTTGAAAACGGAATGTCATTTTTTCCCGTCTCTGAAAGCGGTATGTCAGTGTTTTTCCGTACTAAGAAAACGGAAAGTCAGTGTTTCCAGTATAAGAAAACGGAAAGTCAGTGTTTCCCCGGGTAAGAAGCGGAATGCCCGTGTTTTTAGTGCTAAGAAGGGAATGTCAGTGTTTTCCGTATAAAAAGCGGAAAGTCAGTGTTTCCAGTGCTAGAGAGCGGGAAAGTCAGTGTTTGCAGTACTAAAAGCGGGAAAGCGTGTTTTTTCAGTACTAAGAACGGAAATTTAGTTTTCAGCATAAGAAAGGGGAAAGTCAAAGTTTTTCCCGTGCTAAGAAAGCGGGAATGTCAGGGGTTTTCCAATATTCGGAAGCGGAAGTCAGTGTTTTTCCGTATTCAAAAGCGGAATATCGTGTTTGCAGTACTAAGGGAAAGCGGAATGTCAGTGTTTTTCAAAACTAAAAAGCGGAAAGTCATGTTTCCCGGCTAAAAGAGCGAAAGTCCCGTGTTTCCGTTCTAAAAAGCGGAATTTCAGTGTTTCCAGGCTTGAGAGCGGGAAAGTCATTTTCCAGTGCTAAGAGAGCGGAAAATTTAGGTTTTCCCGTGCAAAAGAGCAGAATGTCAGGTTTCCAATGTTAAGAAAGCGGGAAAGTCCCCCCCCCCCCCCCCCGGCCTGCTAAAGAGCGGAAAGTCATGTTTTTCCGTTTCAAAAGCGGAATGTCAGTTTTCCAGTGTTCTGAAGCGGGAAACTCTGTTTCCAGTGTTCGAAAACGGAATGTCCGTGTTTCCAGTGTTCTAAAATGGGAAAATATGTTTCCAGTTTCTGGAAAAAGGGAAAGTCAGTGTTTCCAGTGTTTGGAAGAGGAGTGTCATGTTTTCCTTGCAGAAAAATGGAAAAAACTGAATTCTGCTTCCGAACACGGGAAAAATTTTCATTTACGTTCAGAAAAACCCGGAAAAACTGACTTCCACTTTCCGAATACTGGAAACAAAGACATTTTGCTTTCAGAACACTGGAAACATGACATTCCGCTTTAAAAAATGGAAACACAACTTCATTTGTAAACCTGGGGAAAAACTGACATCCGCTTTTTGAAAACCCGGAAACACGACAATCCATTTTTGTCATGGAAACACTGACCCTTCCGCTTTCTTAACGGAAACACTGACATTCCGCTTTTTTTTGCACGGAAAAACTGACATTCTGTTTTTTTAGCAATGGAAAAACCCGCATTTCCCCTTTTTTAGCACTGGGAAAAGTGACTTCCGCTTTCTGAAAATGGAAACCTGACATTCCGTTTTTTTTCCCTGGGCCCATTCCCTTTTCCCTTAAATGAAACACTGACTTCCGCTTCCCAAAAAAAGGAACACTGACTTTCCCCTTTCACAAAACAGGAAACATGACATTCCGCTTTCACAAACGGAAAAAACCTGCATTCCCCTTTCCAACACGGAAAAACTGACTTCCGCTTTCCAACCGGAAAAAACTGACATTCGCTTTCAACTGGGAAACACGCCCTTCCCCTTTCGAAATGGAAAAAAATGACATTTTTCCCCCTCTCTGCACTGGAAAAAAGACATCCCCTCTTGAACACTAAAACACTGATACTCCGCTTTTACAAAATGGGAAAAACCCCACATTCCGCTTCCACAAAACAGGAAAAACTGCATTCTGCTTTCACAAAACTGGGAAAAAACCGAATTCCCTTTTTTTAACACAGGAAAAACCCGACTTCCGCTTTCGAAACAGGAAACACTGACATTCCGCTATTGAAAACAGGAACACTGGCATTCCGCTTTGAACCCTGGAAAAATTGACATTTTTGCTTTCAGAACACCAAAAACACTAACTTCCCCTTTCACAACACTGGACACTGACATTTCCCCTTTTTAAACACTGGAAACACTGACATTCCACTTTTAAACACTGGAAAAACTGACATTCCTCTTTCTTAGTACTGGAAACACTGACATTCCCCCTTTCTGAACACTGGAAACCTGACATTTCCCCCTTTGAAAACTGAAAACACTACATTCCCCTTTTTTTAACCTGGAACCTGCATTTTCCCCTTTCTAACACTGGAAAAACTGACCCTTTTTGCTTTTTTAGTACTGGAAACACTGACATTCCGCTTTCTAAACCTGGCACCTACATTCCGCTTTCACAAAACTGGAAAAAACTGACATTCCGCTTTCTGAAACACTGGAAACACTGACTTCCCCTTTTGAACCCCAGAAAAAACTGACATTCCCCCTTTTTGAACACTGGAAAAAACCCGATTTCGCTTTTGAACACTGGAAAACTGACTTCCGCTTTCTTCATTGGTAAAACTGACATTCCGCTTTTTTAGTACTGGAAAAGCTACATTTTTGCTTTCTGATCATTTGGTAACACACATTCCCCTTTCTTAGTACTAGAAAACGGGCATTCCGCTTTCTGAAAACTGGAAAAACTGACATTTTCCCCTTTTCTGAACCTGGAAAACACTGACTCCCCCTTTATGAAACTAGAAACACTGACTTCCCTTTCTGAACACTGGAAAAATTTATTCCGCTTTATGAACACCGAAAAAATGACTTTTCCTTCTGAACGCTGAAAAACATTCCCTTTTTTAGCACTGGAAACACTGATTCCGCTTTCTGAACACTGGAAAAACTGACATTTCCCTTTCGAAAGCTGGGAAACACTGACATTCCCCTTTTTACCAGGAAAAAAATACTTTCCCCTTTTTTTAGCACTGGAAAAAAGACTTCCGCTTTCTTAGCATTTTAAACACTGAATTCCGCTTTTTTTAGTCTGGAAAAACCCGATATTCCGCTTCCTTAGACTGAAAACACTGACTTTTCCCTTCCCTTTGTACTGGAAACATATATTCCGCTTCCTTTATGGAAACAATGACATTCCCCTTTCTTAGCATTGAAAAAAACTAAAAATTCCCTTTTCTTAGTACTGGAAAAAACTGAGATTCCGCTTTCTTAGTACTGGAAACACCCACATTCCGCTTTTGAGTTCTGGAAAGACTGACATTCTGCTTTCTGAGTACTGGAAACACTGCATTCTGCTTTCTGAGTACTGGAAACACTGACATTCCGCTTTCGAGTACTGGAAACCTGAATTCCGCTTTTTGAGTACTGGAACACTGATATTCCGCTTTCTGATACTGGAAACACTGACATTCCGCTTTCTGAGTACGGAAACATGCATTCCGCTTTTTTAGTACTGGAAAAAACTGACATCCGCCCTTTTATTAGAAACACTGACATTCCGCTTCTTAGTACTAGAAACACCGACATTTCCGCTTTTTTAGTACTGGGAAAACCGAATTTTCCCCTTTCTTAGTCTGAAAAAACCCGACATTCCGCTTTTTTAACACTGGAAAAAACTGACATTTCGCTTTCGAACACTGGAAACACTGATATTCCGCTTTTTAAACACTGGAAAAAACTGACATTTCCCCTTTTGAGTACTGGGGCATGACATTCCGCTTTCTTAGTACTGGAAAACTGAATTCCCTTTATAAACACTAGAAACATGACATTCCCCCTTTTTTAAACGGGGAAAAACCCACATTTCGCTTTCTGAAAACTGACCCTGACTTCCGCTTTTTGAACATGGAACACTGACATTCCCTTTCTGAAAATGGAAACACTGACTTCCGCTTTTGAATGGAAAACGACTTCCCCTTTTGAACACTGGAAACCCGACTTCCGCTTTTTTAAACTGGAAAAACTGATTTTCCCCTTTCTTGCACGGGAACCGACATTCCGCTTTTGATCACTGGGAAAACTGACATTCCGCTTTTTTGACTGGAAACATGACATTTCCCCTTTCTGAACACTGGAAAAACCGACATTCCCCTTTCACAACACTGGAAAAAACTGGCATTCCCCTTTCTTAGCACTGAAAACCTGACATTCCCCTTTCTTAGATGAAAAACAGAGATTCCGCTTTTTATTAGGAAACACTGACATTCCCCTTTTTGAGTACTGGAAACACTGACATTCCGCTTCCTTAGTACTGGAAACACTGACATTCAGCTTCCTTGTATTGGAACATGACATTCCCCCTTTCTTAGTATGGGGAAAACCCGCTTCCGCTTTTTTTAGTACGGGAAAAAGACATTTCCCCATCTTAGTAGGAAGCACTGAAATTCCGCTTTTGAACACTGAAACACTGACTTCCGCTTTCTTAGTACTGGGGAAAACCCAACATTCCGCTTTCTAGTACTGGAACCTGACATTTTCCCCTTTCTTAGTCTGGAAACACTGACATTCCCCCCTTTCTTAGTACGGAAACCTGACATTCCTTTTCTTTGATGGAAAAAACTGACATTCCCCCTTTTTTAGTACTGGAAACACTGACATTTCCCCTCTCTTAGACTGGAAACATGACACCGCTTTCGGTAATGGGAAAAACCCGACTCCCGCTTTCTGAATACTGGAAACACTGACTTTCCCCTTTCTAGTACTGAAAAAAACTCATTCCGCTTTCTTAGCCTGGAAAAACGAATTCCACCTCTTAGCACTGGAAAAACCGACATTCCGCTTTCTGGTACTGGAAACACGACCTCCGCTTCCCCGGGACTGGAAAAACTGACATTCCCTTTCTGAGGCTGGAAAAAACTGTATTCCTTTCTGAGTATGGAAACACTGACTTTCGTTTCTGAGTACTGAAATACTGACATTCTGCTTTCTTGTACTGGAAACCGAATTCCCCTTTCTGGTACTGGATACACTGACTTTCCGCTTTCTGGTCGAAAAAACCCAACATTCCGCTTTCTTTTATGGAAAAAACGACTTCCACTTTCTGAGTACTGGAAAAACCCGAATTACGCTTTCTGAGTGCTGGAATACTGAAAAATTTTGCTTTCTGAGTATGGAAAAAGTGACATGCGTTTCTTAATTGGAAACACTAATTCCCCTTTCTTTTACTGGAAAAAACTGAAATTCCCCTTTCTAAATACTGGAAACACTGACATCCCCTTTTTCTGATACTGGAACACTGACATTCCCCCTTTTTGAGTATGGAAAACTGACATTTTTCCCTTTCTGGGGGACTGAAACCCGACATTCCGCTTTTTGGTACGGAAACATGAATTCCCAAAAAATTTCTGAGTATGGAAACAAGACATTCCGCTTCTGAGTACTTAAAAAACTGACATTCCCCCTTTCTTAGCATGGAAAAACTGACATTTTTTCCCTTTCTGGTACTGAAAACCTGAATTCCGCTTTCGGTACTGGAAAACCGACCTCCGCTTCCTGAGTACTGGAAACACGACATTCAGCTTTCTTTGGGCTGGAAATCTGTATTCCCCTTTCTGATACTGGAAAAACGACATTCCGGTTTCGAGTATGGAAAATACTACATTTTGCTTTCTTGTACTGAAAACACGCATTCCGCTTTTTGAGTACTCAAACACTGACATTCCCCTTTTTTGTGTAAATGGTACACGACATTTCCCCTTTTGAGTACGGAAAAAACCAACATCCGATTTTTTTATTACTGGAAAAAAACTGACATTCCCCTTTTTAGTATGTAAACAGACATTCCCCTTTTTAGTCTGGAAACACTGACATTCCCTTTTGAGTACTGGAAAAAAAAAACCCGACTTCCCCTTTCGAGTGCTGGAACACTGACATTCCGCTTTCTGATTTGGAAACACTGACATTTCCCTTTCTGAGTACTGGAAAAACGACATTCCGCTTTCTGATTACTGGAAAAACCCGACATTCCGCTTTCGAGTACTGGAAAAATGACATTTCCCCTTTTGATATGGAAATAGACTTTCCCATTTCATATGCTGGGGAAAAACTGACATTTCCCCTTTCTTGGCATGGAAAAACTGACATTTCCCCTTTCTGACACTCGAAACACTGACATTCCGCTTTTTGAGTCTGGAGACACGACATCCGCTTTGTTAGTACTGGGGAAAACCGAATTCCCCCTTTTTTAGTACTGGAAAAACCTGAATTCCCCTTTATTTGTACGAGAAAAACTGCTTCCCTTCCCGAGTACTGGAAACACTGACATCCCGCTTTTTAGTAATGGAAACACTGACATTCCTTCTGATACTGGGAAAAACTGACATCCCCCTTTCTTAGTACGGGGAAAAACTGAATTCCGCTGTTTTGTACGGGGAAAACTGACATTCCGCTTTCTTTGTATGGGAAAAACTGCATTTTCTTTTTTGACTATGGAAAAACCGACATTCCCTTCCTTTGTATGGAAACCCTGACATTCCCCCTTTCTTATACTGGAAACACTGACATTCCCCTTTCTTAATAATGGAAACACTGACATTCCGCTTTCATAAAATGGAAAAACTGAAATTTCCCCTCTCTTTTCACTGGAAAACCTGACTTCCCCTTTTAAACACTGGAAAACATGCATTTTGCTTTTGGTTGGAAACACTGACATTCCGCTTTTTGAGTACTGGAAAAAACTACTTCCGCTTTTTTTGTACGGAAAAGGACATTTCCCCTTTTAGAAAACTGGAAACACGAAATTCCCCTTTCTTATACGGAAACACCCCTCCGCTTTTTTAGTACTAGAAACAGTGCATTCCGCTTTCAAAAACCCGAAACACCACATTCCCCTTTCGAACACTGGAAACCGACATTCCCCTTTCGAACCTGGAAACGACTTTTACTTTTATTTTGCTCAAAACCCTATATCCCCTTTTACAGTGTTTTGCTTGTCATTCTTTTCCCACATTCGTTTTCCTGCCCACTTTCGTTGAAAAACCTATGTTTTTGTGGGAAAAAAATTATCGTCTTAAAATAGTCTTATATGTTATTTTTTTTTTTTTTTGCTATACCCCTTTTTTTTTACCGCTTTCTTAGTAGGAAACACTGCATCCGCTTTTTTGAACACTGGAAAAACTGACATTCCGCTTTTTTATCGGAAACACTGTCATCCTCTTTCTTAATACTGGAAACCTGCTTCCAATTTTTTTAGCACTGGAAACTCTGACATTCCGTTTCTGATATGGAGACCCTGCATTCCCCTCTGTTGTACTGGAAAAATTTACATTTCCCCTTTCTTGCACTGGAAACCCACATTCGCTTTTTAGACTGGAAACCTGACATTCCCCTTTTTTAGTAGAAATACTGACTTCCGCTTTCGAGTACTGGAAAAAACTGACATTCCTCTTTCATAATGGAAACCTACATTCCCTTTTTTATCCTGGAAACACTGACATTTCGCTCCTCGAGTACTGGAAACACTGACATTTCCCCTTTCTTAGTACGGGAAACCTGCCCTTCCGCTTTCTTTAGGAAACACTGAATTCCGCTTTCTGAGTAGGAAACACTGACATTCCCCCTTTTTTAATACGGAAACACTACATTTCCCCTTTTAGAAAACTGGAAAAACTGACATTCCGCTCTCTTTTCACTGAAACACTGACTTCCGTTTCTTAGTACTGAAACACGATTCTCTTTTTTTTAGGGACTGGAAAAAATGACTTCTGCTTTCTGGTGGGAAAAACTGACATTTCCCCTTCTTGTATGGGGAAACGTGACTTTCCCCTTTCAGAACACTGGAAAATGACATTCCCCATTCTGATACTGGAAACACTGACATTCCGCTTTTTTAGTACTAGAAAAAGTGACATTCCCCTTTTCAGAAAACTAGAAACCCTGACATTCCCTTTCAGAACACTGGGAAAATGACATTCACTTTCGAACCTGGAAAAACTGACATTGCACTTTGATTTTGCCAAAAACCCTATCACCCACTGTTTACAGTGTTTGCTTGTCATTTTTTTCCTACATTCGTTTAGTCATTCCCTCTTTCAGGAATAAACCTTAAACTTTTTTGGGAAAAATTCATCGTATTAACAATCTTTTATGTTTTTTATTTTTTTTTTTCAGCATGTGCTTAACACTTTTTTTTTTTTTTTTTTTTTTTTTTACCAAAGCCTTTTACAGAAAGACATGATAAGGGGAAAATGAAAAAAATAAGGCAGGCAGAGGTTTTGACTTTCTTTGAAGGCATAACGTAAGAAACCTGCCTAAATAGGGAAACCGTGCATTATTGTTATTTTCATTTTTTGTTGTTGTTGTTTGTTGCTGTTATTGCTGTTAATATTGTCATTACATCATTATTATCATTATCATTAAAATCATCCTTTCTAAAAATTATGATGCCAGTACTGCTATTACGACACTACCCCTTCTACCCTACTACACCAATAACCCCGACGCAAATAATGATAATATAAGTAATGAAACAAAAAACTAATGTGATTTTCTATATTACAATAAAAATTTTTATGATAGTTCCCTATCATGGGGTAATTCATATATAGCAAAAGGTTTGGAATTTGGGTTTTTTAAGTATTTTCATGTACAACGGGGTCCAAGGAAGAGGAAATTGTATATCGAATGCAACGCGCTATGTTTATTGAATTTCCTATATCAGAATAAAATTTAACAACAGAAAAAAATAAGAATGGGTGATAAATTTTATTTTTGGACTTTTTTCGAAATTTAAATTTTAATTAATTTTTAGCCCCATTTTACTGATATTTCTTATCATTTATTTTCATCATTTCATCATTCCAAAAATTTCACCCTTTTCTCACTTTGCTATTACCATTTTTACATCATAGGAAGTCTTGCCAGGGTATGTACATACATCTTCCCTACCACCCTCTCCATGTTAGAAGGTGTGCCACCCCCGCTGTTCCTTCGCGCCCTCCGCATCTGTGCCCTAGTACGGTGGAGAGATCATCTTCTTACGTCGCACGTTCTCCAAACTGGGCTACCCTGGTCATGTCTTTGAGGCGCGTTATCCAGGGTACGGCGTACGTTCTACCCACGACTCTCTTCCAAAAGAGACTCTCCCCTGCCTGTCCTCAGCCTGCCCTTTACACTGAGGAGATCTACTCTCTCCGTCCCCCTCTTCACCCTCTCAACTGAAGGCTGATCTTACGCCAGGTGAACACTCTCCGTCACAACCTGGTCCATACCAGCCCTCCATCTACCTCGAAGGTGGGCACCTATGCTGTTCCTTGTGCCTCCTGTGACAAGCAGTACTTTGGCGAAACAGGCGCCAATCTGTCTCAACATAAGTACGCTGTATCCCGGGGACACAACAACGATGCCCTCTTTTGCCACCAGTGGACACTGGCCATCAGATGGACTGGTCAGCGGCGCGGATTGACTTTTCCTTCCGCTGATGTCCACTCCCGCAGACTGGTGGAAACTTCCCTTATAAAGCTGCTGCCTATTTTCCCAAATTGAACAGCGGCTTTTCTCCTGCTGATAGTCTCCTTGCTTCCCACACCTCCGCCTTCTCCCGTATGCCCGGGACCCCGATCCTCCGACCTGATGTGACCCCCTCTGCTTCCGTTCTCTGTCCTCACCTGCCCCGTGTTACCGCGTTGCTAGTAAGTAAATAAAGTTAAAAGAGAAAAAAAAGGGGGGGAAAGAAGATGGGAGAGGGGAAGGGTAAGGGGGGATCAAAGATATTTAGTGAGAGAGAAAGAGTGGGGGCTTAACCTACGGGGAAAAAGGTGGCATAGCTGACAGGAAGATAAGGATAAGTCTGATATGCCATGAGGAAGCCCGGACGACTAATGCCGACTCGCTCACTTTGTTCAGCTGGTGCTGACTCGGCTGAACCTAGTCCTTACCCGCCGTGGTGCCCAGCCACACCAGGGACCTCCAGGCGACAATTTGCAACTTCTCGCGCCTGGGCGGGGGGCGCTAACCGCCGACCCCTCGGCAGGTTACCACTGTACTAGCTCGGAGGCTGACAGGAGGAGAAAAGGGAGGAAAAAGGGCCCGGGCAAGGGAGGCCTCGCGCCATCTGCGGTTTGCGCTGCCCTGGCATAGCACACTCGCTTCGCATGAGCGAACTCACAGCGGCGAGGCCGCCGCGCAGGGGCTGGGGAAGCGCTCGGCTAACGAGGGGGAGGGGAGGGGAAAAAGGCGCCTGTCCGGTGCCATCGGAGGCGCCACCGTGCACGGACTTCCCGCGCATGGCAACGGTGGTGCCCTCGGCTAACTGGAGACTGGAGGATGAAATACGAGTGAGGTCGCAACAAAGGCTATCTCCCTTGCCCGCGTCGAACAAAGATTTCTCCCTGTCGGGGGCAGGACTTCCAGGGAGACGTGCTCTGGTGATCTCACCATGCTTTGGGGTTTTCAACACTGGCCATGACATCTCCCCCACTCGCGCCGGTTGTCCCTCCTTGCGACAAAGGACCACATCATGGCAGGGGGCAGGCGGCAGATGTCACATGTCGGGAAAACCGAAACCAGTGAGGGTGGAGGTAAGATTAGGATGAAGGACGCTTACGCTATGGAAGGATGAGAGATGGGCATGGGCGAGGGTTTAGTTTACACACGGAAGAAGAGAGAGGAGGGGGGAAGGGAGTTAAAAAAGGGAAAGGGCTCTCTTAAGAGGGGTTACTTTATTTTAGAGTTTAATAGATTGCTTTTGAGTAAACAACCACCACAAAAATACCTAAAAACTAAGGGAACTAAACATTTAACGGTAAAAAAATAAAAAAACGTAAAAAATAAAATAAAATAAAAAGAAACACAAGAGCACAAGTAAAATCAAAAGCTTAAAAAACATAGGCAGCAAATTTACGCTGCTCGACACCCGCACTCGCGAGACCCGGCAACAATCGCGACTGAGCGTGATTTGGGCCCAGCCGTGGGGAGCACGGGTGCCGAGTTTATAGTAAAAAAAACGCCGGCCACACTGTAAATACCAGCTCCGGCTAGTACAGTGGTAACGTGTCGGCCTCTCATCCGAGGGGTCGGCGGTTCGCGTCCCGCCCAGGCGCGAGAAGTTGCAAGTGTCGCCTGGTGGTTACTGCTGTGGGTGGGCACCACGGCGGGTAAGGACTAGCTTTACCGAGTCAGCAGCAGCTGACACACGTGAGCGAGTCGGCATTAGTCGACACAGGCCGGGCTTTCCTCTCATGGCATAGCCCGGGCGAGGCTAAGCTTCGAA
>NW_023640068.1:0-2500 GCF_015228065.2 Penaeus monodon
AATACAGTGTCAAAAGACAATGCTTAAAAATTACATAAGATCCAAAACAATAGAGGTCATAACAGCAAGTCTACTTAGATGAAGGAATCATCAGTAAAGTAATCACTCTTTAAGGAGACAAAACTTGATTGAAATAATGAATAGGATCCACTGGCTCAGTGATCTTGGCTGGCTGTGTTAACATGGCTATATGCCACTGGCCGATAACCAAGAAATCCAGTTAAGTATTTCTCGTTATTATCTTGGAAGTCAATCTCCTGTCTCTCGTCCCCGAACTATGACCCCTGAACAGGTGAACCACCTATAGACACTAATGCAGCAACAATCGTGAAGAGTATTGGCACTATAGTCTCTTTAGTGACAACTGTTTTCATTGAATTCCCTCTTCCCCCTCTCTTCCTTGGTCTCGCCCAGCTTCCGGTGGAACCAAAGGGAGAATGCAGACTTAGTGAACTGACTTCATTTGACAGATTTCCCCTTCTCTGTCAGAGATCCTAATTCTTGCCAATGCCTATTCGCCCGTCCTGGACAACGTTCCACACTTTATTCCAGCCATCACTTGCCTTTTCGGTGAAGATAATTGTCAATTCATTGATTTTAAAAGGGAATGAATCATTGAGCTATCTTCTGGACGTCCCGGTTACATACAGGTCAACACTTTGTTGTGCTGATAAAGGCAAGAAAACTATTAAGTATAAAAAATGTTGCGTGGATTATCTGCCACACCATTTGCCTTAGTGTGGCTGCATATTACAATTGTGGGAACACAGAACAAGTATGAAATATATGTGTGATAAGTAATTCGGTAATTTTTATCGCCAAATATGAGTAAGAACCGTTGGTCGCCAAAGATGAGTTAGATGAGGGTCTCAGTCTCCTTTCGAGGAAGATGAAAAGGATCTGATAAGCCTATCAATTTATTAGTGGGCTCTATAAGAAATCTATGCAGAGAGCTTGTTTCAATGAAAATCACAGTTGAACGAATTTAACAGTATTGTCAACGGTCTTGTAGAACAAGTGTTGATGAAAGTGCTTTCCGTTATTGACACTCATTCTGCCAAGATAGAGGAGGACTGGGAGAAACCAGTGGATCTTTGATTGTATTGTTGTCTATATAAATATTTTAAGCATGATAATTATTACTATCATAATACTAATAATTACTATTATTATCATCATCATAATTATTATCAATGTTATTATCGTTATTATCATTGTTATTATTATTATTATTATCATGATCATTATTATCATTACTATTATTATCGTTACTATTATCAATATATATATATATATATATATATATATATATATATATATATATATATATATATATATATATATATATGGGTGGGTGCTTCTCAGAGGTGTGAAGCGATGGGGTGGGAGTGTTAAGTGCTTGCATGCCTTCTCGCTTGCAGCTTCCACCCCTGGCTAGCTCAGTGCGAAAAAGGGAGCAGCTTCTGCATAAGTCTCCCCTGCCAGGTCACAGCCTCTCCATCATCAAGACTTCTGCAGTGACTCCTCGTGGCCACCCATGGGTAACTGGGCACCTTGTGGTCCCAGGCTAAATCTGTGGGGGATCTCAGAGCAACAGGAGGCCCCAGAGGTACGGAGTTATGGCCCACCGGTGTGTGGACACGCTCTGGCTTCGTACCAACTCCTGCCCCCTAGCCACCCTGGGGTAATGGGGCGGCTCGGGGGAGGTGGACCTTGCCAGTCCTCCTCCCCCCAGAATGACCCTCTGGCAACGTCTTTTATAAGTGGAAATGCTGGGGGGAGGGGTGTAGTCCCTCCCACCCAGCAAGTAAGGCGGGCTGTGGGTCCCGCTGGGAGGGCAAATGTCGGGGTGCAGGATTGGAACGAGAGTTACTCGTCCCACCTGCGCCCCGGCAGGCGCCAACCCACCATGAAGCTTGTGGGGCAAAACCCTCGGAACCCCACAGGTGGATGGGCGGTCCCACAGCCTGCCGACCCCCTTTATTTGGGGCTGTGTCAGCAGGGGCGGCAGAGGTGGCATGCACCCGGAGTGACCACCCGAGGCTTAATCTCAGGCGTGCTTTCTGGGTAGGCGCTTGGAACATCCAGTCCTTGCGGCAGGATGAGCGGTTACCTCTGCTATCACGGGAATTGAAGCGACTGGGAGTTGAGGTGGCTGCCCTCTCAGAGGTGAGAAGACCTGGTAGCGGCATGATCAGTGTGGGTGGTTACACCTACTACTGGTCGGGCCGCAGCGATGGTCAACACCTCCAGGGTGTAGCCATAGCCATCTCCAGTTGACTTCAGCCCGCGGTAGTCAAAGTGACACCGGTTGATGAGCATATTATGGCATTGAGACTGAAGCATGCTTTTGGCTTCTTGTCTCTTATTGCTGTATACGCTCCTACCGATGTATATAAAATCGATGTGAAAGAGGCATTCTACGCCAAACTTGCATCTGTGGCAGACTATTGCCCCCGGCGAGATGTTCGCATTGTTCTGGGCGACTTCAATGCAGTAT
>NW_023640068.1:7500-11613 GCF_015228065.2 Penaeus monodon
TTAACAGGGAAGAAGTTCGACATACCCCCACCACACTTTACAGCACTTTCAGTACCAGTATAGAGGCTTGCTATCAGGCCAATAATCTGTGTCGGAATTCCTCTGAGCCTCAGGATCTCCCATAGCGATTCCCGATGCACCGAGTCAAACGCCTTTTTGAGGTTGATGTAGGCTGCGAGCAACCCACGACGAAACTCACGGCGGCGTTCCACAATTACTCGAAGCGCTAGTATACGGTCTATTGTGGACTTGCCAGGAGTAAATCCAGACTGCTCCGGTCTCTGGTGCCTCAGTAGGTGGTTGCGGATCCGTTTCAGAAGAATGTGGCCAAGAACCTTGCCTGGTATGCTGAGCAGTGTAATGCCACGGTAGATGCTACAATCCCAATGATCTCCTTTCCCCTTCCAGAGAGGGATGACCATGCCCCTCAGCAGGTCAGGGGGAATGGTACCAGACTGCCAAATGGCAGTCAGAACTGTATGCAGGCCCCGTGCCATAGGTTCACCCCCAGCCTTTAGCAGTTCAGCAGGGATATCACATATGCCTCCAGCTTTCCCACTCTTCAGCTTGGAAATCGCCAGCCTAACCTCTGTTAGGGTAGGAGGTTCTTCGCTGATGGGTGGGTCCGGCACAGGCACTGCGACATCGCTTGCATCGAAGCTAACTGTTGGATGGTCCACCTGGTACAACTGTTCAAAATACTCAGCCCAACATTCACGAACCCCAACATGATCTGAGATGATCCGTCCATCCGCTGATCGGACTGCAGTCATCTGTGAGGAGGGCTTAGGGTTCAGTTTTCTCAGGGCTTGGTAGGCAGGGCGAAGGTCATTTACCAAGAAATGGCCTTCGACCTCCTCAGCAAATTCCTGATGAACTGTTCCTTGTCCCTTCTCAGCAGTGTCCGAGCCCTACGCACCATGGAACGACGCAAGACTTGATTCCCATTCAGCCGAGCCTTGCGACACGCTTCAGTGACCTCTAATGTCTCCAGGGAGATGGAATTCTGCCGTGTCCTTGGGCGAATGCCAATGGACTCCTGAGCTGCTTTGAGTGTTACGCGCTTGAAGAACTCCCACAGAGCAACTGGTCCATCAGGTTGCTGGGTTCTGTGAATCGGTCAGAGACTGCCATGGTGAACCCACGGGCACACTCCTCCTCCCTTAGTCTGTCCAAGTGAAACACCTTAGGGTGGCCACTGGAGGGACGGGGAGTTTTGAAGTGGACCTGCAGGGTAGCCACAAGCAGCCTATGGTCGGTGCCACAGAACTCAGCACTCCGGTAAACCCTGCAGTTCTGGAGGATCCTCCATCGCGTGCTAACAAGAATGTGGTTGATCTCCTTGGCCACTGTACCCGTATCGCTGTACCAACTCCAGCGATGTGGGTTGGAGCGCTGGTACCAGGAGCCAGAGATCCTCATTTTCTGGGACCTAGCAAAGTCCCGGAGAAGGAGGCTATTCTTGCTACTGGGATCAGCTCCCGGGCCATGGGGGCCGACAGACATCTCGTAGCCAGCTTGGTCACAGCCAGATACTGCATTGAAGTCGCCCAGAACAATGCGAACATCTCGCCGGGGGCAATAGTCTGCCACAGATGCAAGTTTGGCGTAGAATGCCTCTTTCACATCGATTTTATATACATCGGTAGGAGCGTATACAGCAATAAGAGACAAGAAGCCAAAAGCATGCTTCAGTCTCAATGCCATAATATGCTCATCAACCGGTGTCACTTTGACTACCGCGGGCTGAAGTCAACTGGAGATGGCTATGGCTACACCCTGGAGGTGTTGACCATCGCTGCGGCCCGACCAGTAGTAGGTGTAACCACCCACACTGATCATGCCGCTACCAGGTCTTCTCACCTCTGAGAGGGCAGCCACCTCAACTCCCAGTCGCTTCAATTCCCGTGATAGCAGAGGTAACCGCTCATCCTGCCGCAAGGACTGGATGTTCCAAGCGCCTACCCAGAAAGCACGCCTGAGATTAAGCCTCGGGTGGTCACTCCGGGTGCATGCCACCTCTGCCGCCCCTGCTGACACAGCCCCAAATAAAGGGGGTCGGCAGGCTGTGGGACCGCCCATCCACCTGTGGGGTTTCCGAGGGTTTTGCCCCACAAGCTTCATGGTGGGTTGGCGCCTGCCGGGGCGCAGGTGGGACGAGTAACTCTCGTTCCAATCCTGCACCCCGACATTTGCCCTCCCAGCGGGACCCACAGCCCGCCTTACTTGCTGGGTGGGAGGGACTACACCCCTCCCCCCAGCATTTCCACTTATAAAAGACGTTGCCAGAGGGTCATTCTGGGGGGAGGAGGACTGGCAAGGTCCACCTCCCCCGAGCCGCCCCATTACCCCAGGGTGGCTAGGGGGCAGGAGTTGGTACGAAGCCAGAGCGTGTCCACACACCGGTGGGCCATAACTCCGTACCTCTGGGGCCTCCTGTTGCTCTGAGATCCCCCACAGATTTAGCCTGGGACCACAAGGTGCCCAGTTACCCATGGGTGGCCAGAGGAGTCACTGCAGAAGTCTTGATGATGGAGAGGCTGTGACCTGGCAGGGGAGACTTATGCAGAAGCTGCTCCCTTTTTCGCACTGAGCTAGCCAGGGGTGGAAGCTGCAAGCGAGAAGGCATGCAAGCACTTAACACTACCACACCATCGCTTCACACCTCTGAGAAGCACCCACCCATAATATATATATATATATATATATATATATATATATATATATATATAATAATAATAATAATAGTAATGATAATAATAAGAATGATGATAACAATGATAATAAAAATAATGATAATAATGTTAATGATGATAATAAAAATAATGATATCATTAATAATAATACTGATAATAACAATAACAATAATAATGACAATTATAATAATGAAAATAGTAATAGTAATAAAGATAATAATTACATTGATAATAATTATGATGATGAAAATAATAGTAATTATTAGTATTATGATAGTAATAATTATCATGCTTAAAATATTTATATAGACAACAATACAAACAAAGATCCACTGGTTTCTCCCAGTCCTCCTCTATCTTGGCAGAATGAGTGTCAATAACGGAAAGCACTTTCATCAACACTTGTTCTACAAGACCGTTGACAATACTGTTAAATTCGTTCAACTGTGATTTTCATTGAAACAAGCTCTCTGCATAGATTTCTTATAGAGCCCACTAATAAATTGATAGGCTTATCAGATCCTTTTCATCTTCCTCGAAAGGAGACTGAGACCCTCATCTAACTCATCTTTGGCGACCAACGGTTCTTACTCATATTTGGCGATAAAAATTACCGAATTACTTATCACACATATATTTCACACTTGTTCTGTGTTCCCACAATTGTAATATGCAGCCACACTAAGGCAAATGGTGTGGCAGATAATCCACGCAACATTTTTTATACTTAATAGTTTTCTTGCCTTTATCAGCACAACAAAGTGTTGACCTGTATGTAACCGGGACGTCCAGAAGATAGCTCAATGATTCATTCCCTTTTAAAATCAATGAATTGACAATTATCTTCACCGAAAAGGCAAGTGATGGCTGGAATAAAGTGTGGAACGTTGTCCAGGACGGGCGAATAGGCATTGGCAAGAATTAGGATCTCTGACAGAGAAGGGGAAATCTGTCAAATGAAGTCAGTTCACTAAGTCTGCATTCTCCCTTTGGTTCCACCGGAAGCTGGGCGAGACCAAGGAAGAGAGGGGGAAGAGGGAATTTAATGAAAACAGTTGTCACTAAAGAGACTATAGTGCCAATACTCTTCACGATTGTTTTCTGCATTAGTGTCTATAGGCGGTTCACCTGTTCAGGGGTCATACGGTAGTTCGGGACGAGAGACAGGAGATTGACATCCAAGATAATAACGAGAAATACTTAACTGGATTTCTTGGTTATCGGCCAGTGGCATATAGCCATGTTAACACAGCCAGCCAAGATCACTGAGCCAGTGGATCCTATTCATTATTTCAATCAAGTTTTGTCTCCTTTAAAAGAGTGATTACTTTTCTGATGATTCCTTCATCTGTAGTAGACGCTGTTTTGACTCATGTTTGGATCTAGTAATTTTAAGCATTGTCTTTTGACACTGATT
>NW_023640069.1:0-11612 GCF_015228065.2 Penaeus monodon
CTCGAAACTTGGTAACTTTCGTTGGTTTAGTTTTCTTTGTACTCATTTAAGTGACTAGAAAGAAGAACATCAGGTGGCAAGCAAATATCTTATAGTTATATGAAACCGAGAAGGTAAGAGGCATATCATTCTCTATCTGCTTACCTACATACGCTCAAAACATACTCTAATGTTTGTGGGTCGGTATACAGTAGATAAATACGTATATATTCATATGTTTCTTTACATCTTTCACGTTTATATATACACATACATATCTGTATCATTTACCAAATCTAGCACTTTGCAGTCCTTTAGCCACAAGGAGACAACACATTATTGCGGCTTTGATACTCTTACATGTGATAACAACGTCATCTAGCATGCCCTGCAGTGGTTTGGCAGCATTGTTTACATACGTTAATATTTGTATAAAATGATATAAAATATGCTGGAGGGCCAGTCTGGCCACCCCCCTTTTTCATTGCCAGTCGGGATAAACTTCATTATGACACAAAATTGCAGGTATCGTACCCGACAATATATGGATTTCCAGGTATTCTTTATGAAATATACCGAGTTATTTCAGTTCACTAAGTTTTTTTTTCTTTAACTCTGAAAGAAAAAAAAAAAATGATGTTCATTGATTTAGGATAAGAAATGTATATGTTGTTTTTGCATAGATGGATTGACATATATCACACAACCCCATATATAAAATAAAGTGATCAGTGATTGATGAAATGAGACCATTAATAGTTTTGATAGTTGACTGAGAATAAGAACCCATAATTAAAGTTATCATTAAGGATACGAAACAAAGAAAAGAACAGGAATGAGAAAACAAACATCAAGAAAAGAAACCAATGTAGAAACCAAGGTCTCAGATTGAAATGCTTCTCCCCTGAAAAGGAAAAGGAGATTTGAAAAATGGAGAGGAAATTATGAAAATTAACTCCCAAAAGTAATAATATTAATAAAGAACAGTAGAATTAAGAACACGCAGTTATATAGGGAGTGAAAAGTTCCAAAAAGAGAAAATAAACTGCTAAATTAATATTAGTATAATTATTAGTAATAATACCTAGACAAGTATTGTTAGTAATATTCTTGATATTATGAGTATCAGTATCATTATTAACATTAGTCTATTTTCAGAATTGTGTTCATCCATTACATAACCACTATTGGTACTTCCTTTGTTATGTGTTTTGATTTATTGCAATAACCATTTTTGTATTGCCTTATCACTGACATCGTTTTGACGTGTTTTTGGCTAATGTAATAATTATCACTGATATTAACGTTCTTTTCACTATAATTGGTGATATAATTATTGTTATCTTTATTACATTACAATTAGTATTACCCACAATATTCCATCGTTATCATTATTAGCATTAATTCTGTTCCAATCCTTATTATTACTTATATCGGGAGAATAAGCTGGTTAAGTTAAAGAAAATGCCAGGTTAATGAATCAGGAAATATCCGGATCATGTCTGAAGACGAGAGACGTCACAGCATCCAGTTCTAGTTCAGTCATAAAAGAAGTATGTGTTTACTTCGGGATATTTTCCGAAAGATATGCGTTGGCATCCTAAGAGGAGATAGATGGACGGAAAATCAGAAGTAATGAAGTGAGGAGAAGAGGAAGGGGCGAAGGCGGGGAAGGAGTCGATGGGAATACAGATGTTTATAAACCTATCATTATGGTGATCCGTTTCCGTTTAACTTACCTAATAATTCTAACACGGGAGTCATAACTGGGGTATTTGATTAGTTCCTTCTCTACAGAAATAGAATATCTGTCTTGTTAAATATATATTTTTATATAAAGTAAGATTCTAGCAAACAGAACACAGCTCAAGCTCTAATAAACCATAAGAAATTTGTATGATTTTGTTCTATATATTGTCATTACCTTCGTGTATCTGCCTTTCCGAATTTTCGTATCATATATATATATATATATATATATATATATATATATATATATATATATATATATATATATAGTATAAGTTTTGCATGTTCATCCAACCACGTTTTGTTATCATTTACGTCTTTCCTCAGACGCCTTAGCTGGTTTAGTCACTGATTATATTCATGAATTTTCCTATATCTAAAAGGAAGGCGAGGTCCTTCATCACTGCTGTGTAAAAACATTGAAAATATAAGAGGAGTAACTTTAAAGGGATTGGAATTTGAAGACCGGAAACACAACCAAAAGAGTATGAATCCAAAATAAAGTTTTCACAATCAAATATCACCGGATGACCATAAGACCAGTTCTTTCTTCCGTGACGTCATCCGCCACATCCTCAGTGACGTCACAGTAGCCAATCAACGTGCTCTAGAGAAGAGGAGGCGCTCGAGAAGCATGATTTTCAATATGTTTTACATTCTTTTCCTTTCTTTAGCAGGCAGACATGTTTAAGGAAGTCCCACTCGCGTGAATTTCTCAAGAACCAGTGATGACAGTGTTTTACCTTCATCTTCATCTGTTGTCACTGATATGGTGCGTTTATTATTATTATTATTTCTTTTTTATCTATTTTTTTTTTATTTCTTCAATGTAATAAATTTTATCAAAGAAACCCAGCTACTGAACCAGTTCGCTCTGCACTTACCGATAATTTGATAGGTCGAAGGTTTAGGAAGATTAATAGTCTTCATCTCATATATAAGATAATGGTCTAACCTTGCTTTTCCTGTGTATATCAAGCAGATTTCTCTATTTCACGTTAGACGTACGATAGCTGTGCTCAACTCAAATATAGTTTCGGATATACCAAGATTTTTTTTTTTTTTTTGTCTTCTCAAAAAGTATTATTTTCTCTTTGTATTTTTTCCTTTAGTATTACCTTAATGTTAATAGATTTTTTTTCTTTACATATATAAAGCGTCGAATATATTATTTATACGAGGGTTAATAGATTTCATTAAAGCTTATAGGCATTCATAAATTCATTATTTGAAATTTTGATACATGAATTGCAGATTTCACATAGAAAATTGTCGTCTGATCACTAACTTTAAAAGGGAAAAAGGCTGAACAGTGTTTCATAACTAATCATTATCCTTGCCTTTTGAATACCGGGATGGCCTGATATGTATGTATATATCATATATACAATATATACATATATACAAACATATATGAATATAAACAGGTGTGTGCGTATATATATACATACATAATACATACATACATATGTTTATCTGTATATATATTATATAAAAAATTTATATATATATATTTTATATATAAAATATAAAATTATAAAAATATATACGTATTGTATATATACATTAGTAAAACATTGCTTGCTTGCTTGCTTGAGATTTGCGAAGTTCTGGTTTCGCCCGGGCCTTTCACTTATGGCCCGGCCTGTGTCAGCTTTTTATGGCTGTCTCATTTTGTTGGTCTGACACCCCGGTGCTTACCGTGGCGGTGGGATTGCCAGCGGGCCCGCTCCTGTAGCCGTGGTGTAAGCATCTCGCATAATCTCTTTACCAGCACGACGGCTGTGTTCTGTGGGGTTTGTCTTAGAATTGGTGTGTACGCAATTCTCCAAGTAGTGTATCTTGTGGCGTTCGGCTCCCCCGCAATGCATGAAAACACCTCTCTTCATGTTCTATGGTTGTATGATCTGCCATGCACAGTGGTAACCTAGGCCGCATTTTTGTGCAGAATGACTTCGGTACCTCTGTTGTTTATTTCAGAGAGTGCCAGTGGTTCATAGCCTGTGGCATCTGAGTACCAGCTGGCCGAGGGGGAATGTCTCGTTTTCCTCTCTTGAAGCTGCAGGAGGAAGGAGTTGGCCGCCACCGTACACTTCCCCCTAAGTAACTTCGGCTCTAAATGTATTATCATGGGATTTGGGGGCATACCCCGGCCGTTTTCGGCTAATCTGTCGCAAGCTCATTGCCTCTGACCCCTATATGGCTGGGAACCCAGTTTATGATTAATTCTTCTACCCTGAGCAAGCATCCTTTGTGTTATTGTGCCGATGGTTGTCAGGAGGTAGATGTTGTCAGTGGGTGAGCGTTGCTGAAGACAGTCGACGGCTCCTTTGGAGTCTGTGTGTTATGACCACGTGTCCTTTTCTCCTGGACGCGTGTCTCAGTGCTCCCATGATGCAACTACCTCTGCCTGTAGCGAGGAGGCGTTGTCTGTTACCCTCATGGATATTGTGGCATCCCTTGCTGCAAAGCCGGCGCCTGCAGTGTGGGTCAAGGGATCGACCGATCCGTCTGTGTAATTGTTGGGCCCCCCGGGGGGGTGAATGGTTGCAATGACCCTCTGGGTTTCGCCTTTAGGCTAGGCGTAAAAATTTTCATTCTTTTTGCTTTGCCAGTCTCATGACCGAGAACTCTATCGAGGTTGTGCCCACGGCGGAGCTTCGACAAGTCAGGGTGTGGGAGTCCATCCCCTTGGCCAGTAGTGGTTCTTTGAGCTGATGGCGTATTAGCACCCTGGCTGTTGTGAGACAGCCAGGAGTTGTTTGCAAACAGCTCATTATCTTGTTCTAGGCTCTGGACTATTTGTGTCTTAGGCTTGTGGTTCCTGGGAGCCTGGATGAACCTTTGATAAAAATTGGGCTGCCCGTTAGATCAATTCGTGAGGCCAAGGGGAGAAGGTTTGTCTCCACTAGGAGGTTGAGGACCTTCGCCCACCTTGGGGCACCAGAAATGACCCTGGCGGCTTCGTTTGGACTGTCTCCAATCGGTCTTTATATTTTTCTCTTGATCCCAATCAGAGCGAGGGAGCATAGTCACAATGGGCCCTGACAGCATGTACCTTTAGAATGGATCTTAGTACTCTGTGTCTGGCCCCTATGCGTCTTCCACTCATTACTCTCATGAAAGACAGTTCTTGCCTTTGTTCGGTCAAGCAGGTACTGGACCTCCTGGCGGAAGGAGAGGGTCCGGTCTATCCTTACCCCAAGGTACAGGTATTCCTGAACCCACTCCAAGTCCTTATTCCCTGGATTTTAAGACTTGTGCCTAGAACTCTCTGTCTCAAAGCCATGGCCTTGGATTTGGCTGCAGAAGATCTTTAGTCCTGTCCGGGCAACACTCCTCGGATACCAAGGTCCAGACAACGCGGGGCTTTGTTTAGGCTGTGTGGTCCAGTGGAGATGATAGCAAGATCGTCTGCATAGGAGATGATCTTGCACCCCACTGGGAGGTTTATGTTGAGGATACAGGACATTAATGTTATTAAAAAGGGCTGGACTGAGAACCCCACCCTGTGGCGTTCCTTTTTCTAGTGGCATGTGCTGGTGATGGGTGACCTTGGAATTGATCCGGGCTGTTCTATTCGTAAAGTAGTCAACCTATCCAAGCCAAGAGCTTACCTCTGTTCCTTTTTGGATCAGGCTCTCCTGAAGGCAAGAGGACTTGCCAATTCGAAAGCCTTCTCCAGGTCAAGGAATACTGCCACAGATGCGCCCGGTTTATTGTGCTCAAGGGGCGTGGCTATGCTGTGCGCTGTGCTCATCCCCCTGGTGAACCCGTGGAGGTGTTCGTGTGGGGCTCCCATTTTCCATTGGAGCCGGGTTCAGTACCATCCTTCGGCCAGTCTTGGCCAGACAGCTGAGGAGAGAGATGGGGGCGGTACTTCCCCGGGCTCCTTTGGTTTAGGGATGGGAAACGATGGTAGCCCTCTTCCAGCTCTGGGGTAGAGTGGAAGTTTCCCAGACCTGTTGATGAGTTGCAGGAATGCAGCTCACCTACAGTCCCAGGCGGGAGATGATGGGGGTACGAGATCCCTCATCGCCCGGGGCTGAGTTGCGACTGGCTTTTGTGTGCATCTCTTAGTTCCCCTCAGAGAAAAAAAATAAACGTCTGAGTTATCGGGTTCGGCTGCCTTTCTCTGATGTGAGCAAGTCTGTCGGGGTTGTAGGCGTTCTTTGTCTTGCCCTCAGTTCGGCTGGCGACTGTCGCTGCTCGTTTTCCGCAGAAAACTCTTGCGCCAGTCTTTTTGGCCTCTGCCTGGGGGTCGTGGGTGCGTGCATCTCGGGGTTTGAGCGGCTGGTAGCTCGCTTGACCCGTTGCCATAGCTCTGAGGGGGTGGTACGGTGATCGAAAGCTCACACCTTTTCCAGCCACTTTTCCTGCCTCAACTCTGCGGCCAGTTTCCTGGCATCCCTCACCGCCTCCCTTAGGAGGGCTGGGTTTGTCGGGGGTTCTTTCCCTTTCGGAATGTTTCGGCACATGTTTACCCTGTGGTTGACCTCCCCTAATCTCGTCATTGAAGTACCAGGCGTCCTTGTGACTCCTGGACCCAGGCCGAGTTTTGGGTATGGTCAGTGAGGCTGCCTCATCAATGGCATTTACAAGTCTGGCTTGTAGCACTTCCACATTTTCGCTCTGTGTGGGTTCATGCTTTCTCAGACAGCGGGCCAAGGCGCCTGGAACGCCTCCCAGTTGGCCTTGTCTGTTTCCATCTTGGATTGGGTCGTGGTATTTCGGCTGGGCCACTATCCATGAGGGTTGTTATAGTGCCATAATGGGTCACTAGTGACGGTTCTCACGACACGCCAGCCAATCCTCTCCACCAGAGTCGCAGTGGCCAGGGTGAGGTCTAGGACCCCTCCTCTCACATGCGTGGCTCCTGGCTGTTGAGGAGAGCGATCTCGGGGAATGTCTCGAGCACGTTGGCTATGTGACGGCCAGCCGCATCGGTACCCTGCAGGGAGCCAGGATGGGGTGGTGTGCATTGAAGTCTCCCCCTATGATCACTGGGTTCGTGTGCTGCGGAAGCACATACCTGGCTGATGTCTAAGCTACTACAGTGTGGCCTGCTGTACACGTTGTACAATTTCAGGGGTCCCCCGGCCAGTTGAATCTCGACGGCAAGAGATTCAACATCTCTCCACAGTGCGGTGCATGGGCCCTATTGCGGAGCAGGGAATTGTTGCCTTCACCAGGGTCATCAGGCCTTTTTTTTGCCATCGGAACGTGCAGCGCGTAGACGTGATACCCTGAAAAGGGCGAACAGCTTCCGCTGATAATGTCTCCTGGAGCAGGGACGATGTCAATGCTCCTTGATCGCACTATTGCGTGGAGGGTGGCACTCCTTGAGGAGAAGCCACAGATGTTCCACTGCAGAATACTTAGATTGCGTGTCATGATGTTTTCTAATTGATAGTTACATCAGAGACATCGTCACATGGGTTGACGGTCGGAGTCTGACAACTCCATTTTTGAGATCCTCACTGCTTGAGGACTCTCTTTCGGCTGTCAGGCTATCCCCGGGGTCCACTGGGGGGTGGAGAGCCTTTGGTAGCTCTGACTTTCGTCTTGGCTTTTTCTCGGGCCAGGCTGTTTCTGTGCATTGGCTGGCCTTGCCTGGGCAGGCTCAGCTTCTTCTGATTCGGCTTGTGGCACTGAATCAGCCTGGTTAGGCTCTGCCCGGAGGGGCATAGCCTGGCTAGGCTCTGCCCCGTGAGGGCATAGCCTGGCCAGGCTCTGCCTGTGAGGGCATAGCCTGGCTTGGAGAGGGGGGGGGAGTCTCGACTGGGCTGAGGGAGAGGATTGGGCTGATTTTGGCCTTCTCCATCTTCCTTTCCCTTTATGCTTTTCACGGGTCTGTTTTTAAGAGTCGTCATGGCAACACTGACTGCCTTATCCGCCTCTTCATCGGTCCTGGGACAGGGATACTGGGCCACTGCTGTGACCACAGCAGTGATCAGGATCGACATGTCCCCCTCGTCGAAGAACATGTCTTTGGTCTGGAGGGACCGTGTGGTTGCTGTTGGAAAAAACCTTTTCCTGGGTTCCTCTGCACTTTTCTTTACTTGGGGGAACTCCTGAAATTGTCGGAGATCTCCGGTTTCGGCTGTGGGGCAGCTTCCTTCCTCTTAGGAGGTCGGGAAGCCTTTTCGCTTTTGGTTCCTCCCCCAGACGTAGGTGCCTGGGGGGGGGAGGAACAAAGTCTGGTCGCTTCTTTGCAACCTTGCCGTTTGAGGGCCCCCCCTCTTTCTGGGCAGAGCAAGCCCCGGCTCCAGGCGTGATGCCTCTTGGCACAATTAGGACATTTGGCTGTTGTGTCCTTCTTTTCTTCTTTATGTGCCTTGATGCACACCTCAGTATTTTGTGCCTTGCTACAGACACCACATTTGGCTTGGCTGTACAGTTAGCCTGGTGGTGTCCGTACTTCTGGCACTTGAAACACCGAAGTGGTTCAGGCACAATAAGTGCGTAGGTTGTAGGTACCCCAGTTACCCCAGATCCAAAGGGTGGAGCTTGGGGTACCTTTCATGGTCACCAGGCTTGCCTGGTTGGAGTCTTCCCCTTTGACAATCGGGAAGCCTCCATGACCTGTGGGTGTGATGTTTCACCTCCACATCGTATGAGACGGGGAAGCCAAGTAGCACCATCTTGACTCTCTTCTCCTCGGGGTTCAGTGGCGAGAGGCTCACTTTCCTCCCATCTTTTAACTCCTTTGTCTCTGTAGGAAACAGAGGGTGGCTTTGATCTTTGGGCACGATGATCATGCCCTGATCTCGCGCAAACCCGGATCGACAGCCGGATTTTTACGCTGGCTCTCCAATGCCCTTACCATCTGGTAGGGATTGTCGAAGCCTTTTGGGTTTAACGGGGGCCTTGAATTGCGGGAAACGCCTTGGGGGTCCAGACTCGCCATCAGAGGTCGGACTCCGGCCTCGCCGTTCGGTCCGCCCTTTCGGCTTTGGGCTTGCTCGTGGAGGGACCAGCTGTTTCGGCTGGTTCAGCTGGTGCTCCTGATTCAATCAGTGGGGTCGTCTGAGGGGGGCTCAGAGACCTTCCTGGTCTGGGTGCTGGCCTAGGGGGGCCAGCACGAGAGTCCATCTGTTGACAATCTGATGGACAGACATGTTTGTACCTGATTTATTTGTCTTGTCTGCCATCTTGGCAACAGGCATGACAGTGTCATCCTGTGCTCGGGGTTTTTCTTTGCCCCCCGGAGGCACGTAAGGCTTTAGGGTGGCTGCCGTGGTCTGGGGCCCTTGCACGGGTCGTCAAATTTAAAATCTTCTGTGGGGGGGTTTTTGTTTAGTTTTTCCATATACTTGGCAGTGCTTTTATCCACTCACGCCCCCAACCCCCCCACGGAGTCCAACAAGGGGAAGCTGAGTGCTAGAACCAATGTCTAACAGCAACGGGGTGATGAGTGAATATACGCAGCCAATTAGCCGATTGCACTGGGGACACACGGACGGTGTGGGGAAACCCAAAGGCAGCATGACCTGCTTGACCCTAGCCTCCCGAGGGGAGACCAGCCGATGACCTGACCGGGCCTGGAATCAGCCGCCTGTCCCTTTCCAGAATAGAGGACCAAAGAGGCGTGTTGCTTTGCCGCAGGGCGTACTCGTGCACGGGCCCTCGCTCAACCTCCAGGACTCCCGTTCTCCCAGCTCACAAGGGGGGCCACGCACGGGAAACACGTGGGTAGGTGTCAACCTCTGAGAGTATCCCCCGAGGGGATGCCCTTCCACCTAAGGACACATTGCTGGGAACACTTTTGCTCTTCCCTCAGTGAGGAAGGGAGCTCTTTCACTTTTTCCAGGCAGTTCCCCCTCCGCTCCTCGGGGGGGACCTGTAACCCTTTTTCAAAGTGAATCCCTCTTTTCTCTGAAACGCCCAAAGGTTGTTTCACCTCATTGAGAAAAAGGGGGGTCCTGCACCGGTTCCTGTCAGTTCCTTCAATCCCTCTGAAAACAGCCGGCCACAGACTGTTTCACCACAGTGAGGGAGAGAAATTAACATTTTTCCAGGAGGTTCCTAGGGAGGACGGTTTGAGGTGGAACCCTCTTCTCTCTGAAAATCCAAAGGATGTTTCCCCCTCAGTGAGGAAGGGTGGGTTCTGAACCCGTTCCAGTAAGCTCCTTCGTCCCTCTGGAAACAGCCAACCACAGACTGGGTTTCCATCACAGGGGAAGGGAGAGGAGCTGACTTTTTTCCAGGCAGTTTTTTTTTTGGCAGGGTGAGTTTAACGTGAATCCCTCTTCTCTCTGAAACACCCAAAGTTTCCCCCTCAGTGAGAGTAGAGGGGACCGTACCTGTTCCAGTAATTCCTTCATCCCTCTGAAATAGTCAACCACAGACTATTTCATCACAGTGAGGGAGAAAGACTAAATTTTATCCAGGTACTTCCTATCACGGGAACTTGCCCGTTCTGTCTAGCAGCTGCTATTAGACAGAACCTGGCTGAGGCCTGACAAGGGGGCTCTACCTGCCTATCGCCCTTTTTCGAAAAGAAAAAAAGGGGGCAGTCATCAGATGGTCTGCCAGACCCAAACCCCAACAAAAGAATGGCAACTCTATGCACACCGTAAGGCAGGCCTTCTAAGGCCCCCCCGACAACCCTCCCCTGCGGGAGGTAAAGGTTCTGCCCACGTCCGAGCACGCGCCCGAAGATGGGGTACAGTTCACCAGAAGGTGTGCACAGAGTCATCCTAATGCCGAAAATTCGCATAGGAAAGAGTAAGGCTAGTAGGGCCCCGAAGCTACATGCAAAGCAAATAGCATCGTGGCATCAAACAATGGGGGGGCGCGTCACCGTCCGGTAAACGCGGAAAAGCCGAGGCCGAGATTGCCATGGACCGGGCGCGGTGCATCTCTTTAAAATGCCCATGCAAAAAGCCACACGATCGAGGGATCATGGTGACTCACTTGGCGTTGCTCGGCTCCACCCCCTGCGCCCCGTCCGCCACCCTTGCCGGAAACCGATCATCCCCCTCTCTCTGAATCGTCCAATCAAGGACCGATTCACCGCCGGGAGAGAGGGGAGGAGCCTGTTCATCTATCCTTCTTCTGATTGGCTCGGAGGGGCGCCGTCTCTGTGTTGTGCTTTTTCCTGTGTTCCCCCATTAGTATCAAGAATTGTATGTATGTAAACATATACACACGTGGTTTTTTTGTTTGCGAAAAAGTATATAAACTTTTCTGTTTAAATACTCCATATCACTATTCGATTTGATTATAATAAACGAATAAAGAAATGCAAAAGCAAAAAAAATATAGATTTTCAAATTTATTATAGAAGATAGATACCTACAAATCACAGGAATTTTTTTTTCTTCCATCCTCATTTCAACTGTTGGTATAGATATCATTATTTCATCTTTATTAATTACAGTTAGGGATTACCTATAACATTGATATCATTACCAATTGATTTTATTTTTACTATCCTTATTATTAACTGCATCAATAGAATGACGAGAACGATTTAGTTAAGAAGCGAAAATGACAGGTTATTCAATCAGGAAATCCAAAAGGCAATGTCCTGGGATGCCGAATAGTACCTGGAGAGGAGAGGAGGGTGGGAGGGGGGGGGGTTGTTGCTCGTTTTTCAACCCGATGACGTCACAGTATCCAGTTCTATTTTGTCATCATGAAAAATATGTGTCGCTTTGGGATATTTGTAGGAGTGGATTGTATTTATTCCTAGGAAAACAAGAACTAATGAAGTGAGGAGAAAGGGGCGAAATCGGAGAGGCACGGTTTGGGTTTCATCTGAAAGAGAATAGTCTTGTTTATATATTATCATATGACAAATTTCTTTTTTTTCAAAAAGAAATCTGACTTAGCCTTTTTGAAAAAAACAATTAAATAATATTTATGTAAATTTATTT
>NW_023640070.1:0-2500 GCF_015228065.2 Penaeus monodon
ACACAGAACATTTATTATCATTTCGGTGCTATGCGTTGTACCTTTCAGTACGTTAAGATATAATCTTATTCATTAAGCCGTCAGGAGATTTTTGAAAGAACGTTTTTGATTCATACTAAATACTAAACAGCCTATGAACATAAGTGTGCAGTCGCCGAAGAAGGTTTGTAAACTCTTACCCTCTGGGCCCTGTTCAGTCGCTCTCGATAGATTCATCTCGTTAAGAGGAACTGAGGCAGGCAGGGCAGGCCCTTGTCTTTCCCATCTGAAGGAGTGTGGGCGAGACCCTCTCCTTACGGCACAGTAACGGGTTTCCATATGTTGAGAATGAATATGCGGGTTTATCAGATGGTGAGCATACACGTGATCCTTCAATGCGCCGTTTGCATATCAATTCTTGCTATGACGGTTTCGGTTCCTTTGATGAGCGTGTCTGCCTCGCAAGGGGTGTCGAGCACTAGCGCCATGATTTCCCGTAATTTTCAATATCCTCAAAGACAATTGACTCGCCTGAGCTCTCTATCGCTGTTCTATTGGTGGTGTCTGATGGATTTTGAATTTGTTACTTCCGATAATAAATCATATATTATATATACACATATAAATATCTATATGTATAAACACACAGATTTATACACATACATACCCACAAACACACATACACACACATATACATATAAGTATGTATGTATATATACATATGGATATATATGTATATATATTTACATATGTATATATATGCATATGTATATATACATATAGATATATGTGTATATATATTTACATATGTATATATATATATATATATATAAATATGTATAAATATACATATATATGAATAAATAAATATCTATATACATATATATATATACATATACATATAAGCACACACACACACACACATCATCATCATTATTATCATGATTATCATCATTATTATCGTTATCATCATCTTTATCATTGTCATCAATATCATCTTCATTATCATCATTACTGCAATTATTATCATCATTATTGCAATTATTATAATAATTGCAATAATGATGATAATTGATAATTATCATTATTATTCCAATTACTGCAGTTATAATGTATATTTTTGCAACTATACTAATAACAACAACAATAATAATAGTAATAACAATAACAAACAATAATAATAGTAATAACAATAACAAGCAATAATAATAGTAATAACAATAACAAACAATAATAATGATTTTATAATCATTAGTTATATCATTACTTTAATTAATATCGTTATTACTGTAATTATTGATGTTATGATAATCATTTTTGCAATTATACTACTAGTAAAAATAATAATAATGATAATAATAACAATAATAATATTAATAACAATATTATAACGACTATTATTATTATTATTATACTTATTATTATTATTATTATTGCTATTATTACATTTGTAATACATTTTTTGGTAATAATACTAATAATAAGAGAAATAATAATAATAATAATAATAATAATAATAATAACGTAAGAGAAGTTGAAGAGGAAGGTTATAAATTCCTTGGCATCCTGCAGTTGGATAAGACTCTAGTACGAAGATGAAAGGCAAGATAACATCAGAGTATGTGAGAAGAGTAAAGAAGCTATGCAGATCCAAACTGAATGGAGGAAATGTGATCAGTGGCATCAACACATGAGCGATGAACGTACTACGTTACAGTGCAGGTATTGTGGATTGGACAGTGGAAGAGCTGGTCAGCATGGATAGAAGAACTAGGAAAATTGTGGCAATGAATGGTTGTATGCACACCAGAAGTAATGTTGCGAGACTGTACCTGCCAAGGAAGGGAGGAGGAAGAGGGTTGTTAAGCATTGATGAGTGTGTAAACAAGGAGAGTAAGTCCTTGCATGGCTATCTCAGAGAGACCACAGAGTGGATGCTTCAAGCTGCTTTAAAGGAGGTGTTAGATGAAGAAGAGAACCTCCAGGATTACTAGAAGAGGAGGCAGGAGGAGAAAATCAGGAACTGGAAGGAGAAAGACCTGCATGGAGAGTTTGTGCGACAAACAGCAGATGTAGCTGGAGAAGATTCCTGGAGATGGCTTAGGAATGGTTTTTTGAAAAAGGAGACAGAAGGTCTGATCTTAGCTGCTCAAGAACAAGCTTTAAGAACAAATTCGATCAAGCACAGCATAGATAAGACTTCAGTAACACCTCTGTGTAGAGTGTGTGGAGACTCTCCTGAAACTGTAAGACATATTATCAGTGGATGCAAGAAGCTTGCCCAGGGAGAGTACAGAAAACGCCATAATAAGGTGGCCCTGCGGGTGCACTGGGAGATTTGCAGAAAGTACGGGATAGAATGTACCGACAAGTGGTATGACCATCAGCCATTGGCAGTTGCAGAGAACAGAGATGTTCGAATTACCTGGGACATGACCGTTTACACAGATAAGAAGCTGAATCATAATCGACCGGATATTACTCTACTAAGGAAAGATACACGGAGTGGACACTAATTGAC
>NW_023640070.1:7500-9258 GCF_015228065.2 Penaeus monodon
TCGTTATGATATTGTTATTAATATCAATATTGTTATTATTATCATTACTATTATTTTTACTGGTAGTATAATTGTCATTTTGGTTGCCATATTGTCATTCTGGTTGTCATATTGCCATTCAGGCTACCACATTGTCATTTTGTTTGTTATATTGTTATTCTGGTTGCAATATTGTCATTCTGGTATTCATTCTGTCATTCTGGTAGCCATATTGATGTATTTTTCCTTTTGACTCTCGCATGAAAAAACCTTGTATTAGAGAGTCATGTTTTAATTACTGATTTTGTTTGTATATTTTGATCTTCGAGTTTATTATTTTACATGATGACTAATCAGTTAAAATGAATAAATTTTGAAATTGATAATTCTATTGTTTATTATTAAATTGAATCGTTTGATTTCAGTCAACAGCTGAAATTACGTAATTGGACGATTGATGATACACAATTGCTTCCGTTAATAATGAATATCCTTGTTAATTATCATTACGGTTATATGTCTAATCCTCCATTCAGCAGATGATTTTGATCCTCCCGGGGCTCTAATTACCCTCATTAATCCCCACTATTAAGGAGAGTATAATGATAAGCGAATAAGTTTATATTTATCATCATTTATTGTTTATTTGCTATATTTTATAATATTTTTTTTTATTTTTATGTTTGTTATTCATTCATAACTTATATATATTCTTATTATTGTATCTGTTATTTATTCACTTATCATTTTCATGATTGTATTCATTATTTATTTATATTTTTATCATTTTAGTGTTGTATTTATTATTTGGAAATTAGTTTTTTTTTACTATTGATACTATTGTATTCATCATTTATTCAATATCTTTTATTACTGAATTTCTCCTTTATTTTATCTGTTTCTTTTTCTTACTACCGTAGATATTGTTCATTATATATTTCTAGTTATTTTTGCATCAATTCTCAAATTATTGACTTTCGCTTCCCTTCCAGCTTATGTCTTAATCTTATTTTTATGCTTCTCAAAATTCTTCACTTTCTTATTTTTTTCCTTTTTCGTAATTCTTAATTTTATCGTTTTCATGTATTGTTTTTTCTTACAATTGATATATATATATATATATATATATATATATATATATATAATATATATATATATATATATATACATATGTGTATATATATTATATATATATATATATATATATATGTATATATATATATATATATATATATATATATATATATATATACATATATATATATATATATATATAATATATATATATATTATATTATATTTATATATATATTATTCCACTTTCCTTGTTCTTATTATTATTCAACTTATTCTTTTCTTCTTATTATTATTATTAATTTTATTCTCTTTTATGTTCCATTTTATTTCGATCGCTTCTTCCCCATTTCGTTTTCTTTTTTGTCTCATTCTTCCCTTATTGCTTCATCTTATTGGGATGGCTTCTTCCGTTCTTCTGTTCCTTCCGAGTCTCCGACTGCGCCTTCGAGAAGCGTCGTCGTTCCAGCCAATGGGATTATTAGTATTATTACCAAAAAATATATTATAACTGTAATAATAACAATAATAATAATAATAAGTATAATTATAATAATACGAATTGTTATAATATTGTTATTAATATCATTATTGTTATTATTATCATTATTATTATTTTTACTGGTAGTATAATTGTAAAAATAATTATTATAACAGTAATAATTACAGCAATAACGATATTAATTAAAATAATGATATATTAAA
>NW_023640070.1:9358-37153 GCF_015228065.2 Penaeus monodon
TAATAATAATAATAATAATAAATAAAACAATAAAATAATGAATGATAATAAAAATATAATAATATTATAATAATAATAATAATAATAACAATAATAATAACAATGATAATATTAATAATATTAATAATCATCAAATGTTATCAAAATTCTCTTTATTCTCACTTTTATCATCATTATTGTCATAATTAATACAATTCTGGTAATTATTATCATTACCATAATAATTGCCAAAATCATCATAGAAATCGAAAAACGTCATTCTATTATATATGGACACAATTCCTATTATTATCATCCTTATTATCATGATTATCATCATTATTATCGTTATCATCATCATTGTCATCATTGTCATCACCATTATCATCATTATTGCAGTTATTATCATCATTACTGCAATTATTATCATTATAATTGCAATTATTGCAGTATATTGTATATTTTTGTAACTATACTAATAACCACAACAATAATAATAGTAATAACAATAATAACGATTTTATAATCATTATATATATCATTATTTTAATTAATATCGTTATTACTGTAATTATTACTGTTATAATAATTATTTTTGCAATTATACTACTAGTAAAAATAACAGTAATGATAATAATAACAATATAATATAATAACAATATTATAACGACTATTATTATTATTATTATTATTATTATTATTATTATTATTATTATTATTGTTATTATTACAGTTATATTTTTTTTGGTAATAATACTAATAATGAAAGTAATGATAATAATAATAATAATAATAATAATAATAATAATAATGATAAAAAAAAGATAATAATAGTAAAAATGATAATGATAATAGTAATAATGATAATAATAATAATAATAATAATAATAATAATAATAATAATAATAATAATAATAATGATAATATTAATAATACTAATAATCTTCAAATGTTATCAGAATTCTCTTTATTCTCACTTTTAGCATCATTATTGTCATGATTAATACAATTCTGGTAATTATTATCATTATTACCCTAATAATTGCCAAAATCATCAAAGAAGTAGAAAAAAACGTCATTTTGGAGTATACTCTCAAAAGACTATATTTCGCTAGGTTTTGCCGCTTTTCGACTTTTCGGATTTTTTCTCTTTTACCTTTTTATTATATATGGACACAATTCCTGTTATTATCATCATTATTATCATGATTATCATGATTATTATCGTTATCATCATTATCATCATTATATATATATATATGTATATATATATATATATATATATATATATATATATATATATATATATATATATATATATATATCTATATATATATATCTGTCTCTCTCTTTTTTTTCTCTCTCTATCTTTCTCTCTACCTCTACCTCCTGCTCTCTCTGTCTCCCTCTTGCTCTTTGTCTCTCTCTCCCTCTCTCTCTGGGTAGGGTCAGACGGCAATGGTGGGTCCTGTAGGATAAGGGCAAGGAAGGGCGGTAACAGCAAGGATTGGAAGGATTTAGGAAATTCGAAAAAGTATACAAGGAAAGCCTCAGGCATGTGAGAATTAGGGGGTGAGGGTGCGTGAGAGACAGGATGAGGATGCGTGAGAGACGGGGTGAGGATGCGTGAGAGACGGGGTGAGGATGCGTGAGAGACGGGGTGAGGATGCGTGAGAGACGGGGTGAGGATGCAGGTTGCCTAAACCTAAACTTAATGAGCATAATCTAACTTAACCTAAGCCTAACCTCACCCAAAGCTAACCTTACATAGACCCAACCTAATCTATGACACCTACTTTATCCTAATTGACAACGCAAGTAGTGTCGTGATTCTAAGCTATGACATCCAGCATTTTGTCGGCTCCATGTTATGGTCCTACAAAAGACGCCAGCAAATCTTAAAATTTATGCTAACTGATAACTTACAGTAAGTGTACAAAGGTACTTGGAGTACTGTATCAATTATGTTGCAGAACAGTCAACTGAAATTATAGAGGTAATCCTTGAAGTGATTCTGCACACAAATAAAAAGTGAAAGTGAAGTAAAATGAAAATGTATGCTAATTGAAAAGTTAAGTGTACAAAGGTTAGGCTTAGATTAGTTTGGGTTAGATTTCGGTTAGGATAGGTTAGGTTGGGTAGGTTAGGTTAAACTGGGTTGAGATGGGTTAGGTTAGGTTTTGGCTAGGTTATGTTTATTACATTAGGTTAGGTTAGGTTACTAGTTAAAGTTAGATTATGTTTATTAGTTTAGTTTAGGTTAGGTTATGTCATGTTTATTAGTTTTGTTTAAGTTAGGTTAAGTTAGGGTACATTAGGTCAAGGTAGGTTAGGTTATACTTATTAGTTTAGGGTAGGTTTGGTAGCTGGAATTGCTTTAAAAAGTAAATGCTGATGCAGTTTCTTCTCTTTCTCTATTTATTAAAAAAGAAAAAAAGAGAGAGAGAGAAAAAAAAAAAAAAAAAAAAAAAAAAAAAAAAAAAAAAAAATATATATATATATATATATATATATATATATATATATATATATATATATATATATATATATATATCCTCTTGGACAGATCTATACTTCTGAAAGGAATTGTTATTATATTACGAAATTTAATCATGAATGTCCATATATATATATATATATATATATATATATATATATATATATATATATATATATATATATATATATATATATATATAACGTCAATAATATATGTTTAACATTTTTTTCTTTTATTGGGGACAGAAACATACGAAAAAATTACTGAACGTGCTTTTTAGGTGAATTATAGATACCCAATCAATAAACAAAAAATACAAAAGAAAATTATTTATCATTATCCAACACAAGGTTCATTTTTCGAAGGTTCAAAGTCAACATTGCTGGAAGTTTAGTGTTTCCTTATACCTAAATGAATACCCAAAATGCATTTTCCAAAGGTCCTAAAATGAATACTTTTAAATGTCAATTGTTTCCTTATCCCTAACCTAACCTAAACTTTTCCTACCTAACTTAAACCTTAGCTACATAAAGTAACAATTCTAGTTTAACCTTAAGATCCTAGCTTTATCTAACCTTCCGATTTTAGCCTAACCCAACGATCCTAACCTAAGTGTCACTTAAACTAACCCATATCTAACCTAACCTAAACCAACCTATACCTAACCTAAATTAAGGATTGACCCCTAACTTAATATTTCTAACCCTTTCTAAACATCCTTACGATCCTAAACAAACCGTTCTAACCTAAATATAACCTAAACTAACCTAACCCATATCTAACCTAAGCTAAACCTAACTCAATCCAACCTAACATAACCTAAACTAAAATAAAGATTCTACCCTTTCTACCTTTCCTAACTTTACGATTCTAATCTAAACGTAATCTAAACTACCCTAACCCATACCTAACTTAAATTAAACCTGGCCTAACCTAACCTAAACCTACTCCAAACCTAACCCAATCTAAACATTACCTAACTCAACCTAAACTTATCTAACCTAAACCTAACCTTATTAACCGAACCTATCTAAATTTTACCTAAACTAATCTTTCGAATCTTACCTAACCTAACCTGAACCTAATCTAACCTACTAATGTAAATGTAACCTAACCAATCCTTATGATTATAACCTAACCTAACAATTCTGACTTAACCAAGCCATTCTAAACTAACCTAACTTAATCTAACCCAACCCAACTTAAATTTACGTTACCTAACGTAACCTAAACGTATTTTAAACTAACCTAACCCTTACCTAGCCTACCCTATATCTAACTTGACCTAACCTAACCTAATCTAAAATAAAATAAACCTAACCTACCTAATCTAACTACAACCTAACTTAACCTAAGCTACCTACCTAAATGCAACCTATCCAAAAACCTAACCTACCTTAAACCTAAGCTAACCAAATCTAACGTAGAACTAACCTAACCTAACCTAAACCTAACTAAGCTAACCAAATCTAACCTAGACCTACCACACCTATTTAATCAAAATCTAACCTAACCTAAACCAAAATAACGATTCTAACATAACCAACCCTTACTGTTCTAACATTATCTAACCATTTTAACATAAAATAACTATTCTAACCTAACATAATACAACGTTTCTAGCCTAAACTACACTTATGATTCTAATTTAATGTAACTAACTTAACCTAACCCAATAAACTCATCCTTAGCTTATCCTTATCTTACCTAACCTAACAAAAAAAAGGCAGATAGGGATAGCAAGAACGAGAGGGAGAGAGAGAGTGAGGAAGAGCAAGAGGGAGTGAGAGAGAGGTCAAAAGGAGCAAGCGAAATGTCTAAGATGAAGAGAGAGAGGGAGAGAGAGACAAAGAGCAAGAGGGAGACAGAGAGAGCAGGAGGTAGAGGTAGAGAGAAAGATAGAGAGAGAAATAAAAGAGACAGAGAGAAAGAAAGAGAGAGAGACAGAAAGATGAATATATATATATATATATATATATATATATATATATATATATATAATGATAATGATGATGATAACGATGATAATGATGATAATCATGATAATAATGATGATAATAACAGGAATTGTGTCCATATGTAATAAAAAAGGTAAAAGAAAAAAATTCCCAAAAGTCGAAAAAGCGAAATATAGCCTTTTGAGAGTAGACTCCAAAATGACGTTTTTTCGATTTCTTTGATGATTTTGGCAATTATTAGGGTAATAATGATAATAATTACCAGAATTGTATTAATCATGACAATAATGATGAAAAAATGAGAATAAAGAGAATATGAGAATAAATATTATTATTATTATTATTATTATTATTATTATTATTATTATTATTATTATTATTATTATTATTATCATTATTATTATTATTATCATTATTATAATAATTATTATTATTACTTTCATTATTAGTATTATTACCCCCCCAAAAAAATCATAACTTTAATAATAACAACAATAATAAGAATAAGTATAATAATAATAATAGTCGTTATGATATTGTTATTAATATCAATATTGTTATTATTATCATTACTATTATTTTTACTGGTAGTATAATTGTCATTTTGGTTGCCATATTGTCATTCTGGTTGTCATATTGCCATTCAGGCTACCACATTGTCATTTTGTTTGTTATATTGTTATTCTGGTTGCAATATTGTCATTCTGGTATTCATTCTGTCATTCTGGTAGCCATATTGATGTATTTTTCCTTTTGACTCTCGCATGAAAAAAACCTTGTATTAGAGAGTCATGTTTTAATTACTGATTTTGTTTGTATATTTTGATCTTCGAGTTTATTATTTTACATGATGACTAATCAGTTAAAATGAATAAATTTTGAAATTGATAATTCTATTGTTTATTATTAAATTGAATCGTTTGATTTCAGTCAACAGCTGAAATTACGTAATTGGACGATTGATGATACACAATTGCTTCCGTTAATAATGAATATCCTTGTTAATTATCATTACGGTTATATGTCTAATCCTCCATTCAGCAGATGATTTTGATCCTCCCGGGGCTCTAATTACCCTCATTAATCCCCACTATTAAGGAGAGTATAATGATAAGCGAATAAGTTTATATTTATCATCATTTATTGTTTATTTGCTATATTTTATAATATTTTTTTATTTTTATGTTTGTTATTCATTCATAACTTATATATATTCTTATTATTGTATCTGTTATTTATTCACTTATCATTTTCATGATTGTATTCATTATTTATTTATATTTTTATCATTTTAGTGTTGTATTTATTATTTGGAAATTAGTTTTTTTTACTATTGATACTATTGTATTCATCATTTATTCAATATCTTTTATTACTGAATTTCTCCTTTATTTTATCTGTTTCTTTTTCTTACTACCGTAGATATTGTTCATTATATATTTCTAGTTATTTTTGCAATCAATTCTCAAATTATTGACTTTCGCTTCCCTTCCAGCTTATGTTTTAATCTTATTTTTATGCTTCTCAAAATTCTTCACTTTCTTATTTTTTTCCTTTTTTCGTAATTCTTAATTTTATCGTTTTCATGTATTGTTTTTTCTTACAATTAATATATATATATATATATATATATAATATATAATATATATAGATATATATATATATATATATATATATACATATATATATATATATATTATAATATATAATATATATATTATATATATATATATATATATATATATATATATATACATATGTATATATATATATATATATATATATATTTATATATATTATTCCACTTTCCTTGTTCTTATTATTATTCAACTTATTCTTTTCTTCTTATTATTATTATTAATTTTATTCTCTTTTTATTGTTCCATTTTATTTCGATCGCTTCTTCCCCATTTCGTTTTCTTTTTTGTCTCATTCTTCCCTTATTGCTTCGTCTTATTTGGATCGCTTCTTCCCCATTTCGTCTTCTTCTTTTTCTTTGTCTCATTCTTCCCTTATTGCTTCATCTTATTGGGATGGCTTCTTCCGTTCTTCTGTTCCTTCCGAGTCTCCGACTGCGCCTTCGAGAAGCGTCGTCGTTCCAGCCAATGGGATTATTAGTATTATTACCAAAAAATATATTATAACTGTAATAATAACAATAATAATAATAATAAGTATAATTATAATAATACGAATTGTTATAATATTGTTATTAATATCATTATTGTTATTACTATTATTATTGTAGTTGTTCTTAGTATAGATGTAAAAATATATATTATAACTGCAATAATTGCAATAATAATGATAATTATTGCAATAATGATGATAATAATTGCAATGAAGATGATAATGATGATGATAATGATGATAATGATAATGATAACGATAATAATGATGATAATCATGATAATAATGATGATAATAAAGAATTGTGTCCTTTTAATTTAAAAAAAAGGTAAGAAAAAAATCCCAAGTCGAAAGCGCAAAACTAGCGAAATATAGCCTTGAGAGTAGATCCAAAATGACGTTTTTTCATCTTTGATGTTCTGGCAATATTAGGTAATAATGATAATAATTACCGATTTGTATCATGACAATAATGATAAAAGGAGATAAAGAGATTTGGATAACATTGTGATTATTAATATATTATATTCATATATATCATATTATCATTATATTTATTCTTATTCTTTTCTTTCTATTCTTATTATTATACTTTAATATTAGTATATTGCAAAAAAATATTATAACGTAATATAACAAAATAATAATAAGTATAATTAATAATACGAATGTATAATATTTATTATACATTATGTATTATATCATTATTATTATTTTTATGGTATTAATTGTAAAAAAATATTAACAGTAATAATACAGTAATAACGATATTATTAAATATGATATAAATAATATTAAAACGTTATTATTTTATTATTATTGTATTACTATATTATTTAGTGTTATAGTATGATGTAAAATATATATTATAACTGCAATATTGCATAATAATGATAATTATGCAATAATGATGATAATAATGCAATAAGATATAATGATGAAATAATGATGATAAGATGATGATAACGATAATAATGATGATAATCATGATATAATGATGATAATAACAGGCATTGTGTCCAATATAATAAAAAGAAAAGAAAAAAATCCCCAAGTCGAAAGCGCAAATCTAGCAACATAGCCTTTGAGAGTAGACTCCAAATGAGTTATCATTCATTGATGATTCTGGCAATTATTAGGGTAATAATGATAATAATTACTGAATTTATAATCATGACAATAATGATGTAAAAGTGAGAATAAAGAGAATTTGGATAACATTTGAGATTATTATATTATTACTATTATCATTATTATTATCATTATTATCATTTTATCATTATTATTATCATTTATTATATTATTATTATTATTATATTATTATTTATTTTTTATTATTTATTATTTTATTTTATCTTTTTATTTATTATTATTACTTAATTATTAGATTATGCCAAAAATATATTATAACTGTAATATAACAATAATAATAATATACATAATTATATAAACGAATGTATAATATTGTTATTAATATCATATGTATTATTATCATATTATTTTTTTACTGGTAGTATTAAATATATTTAATATTATATCTATAATTCAGTATACGAATAATTAAAATAATGTATAACATAATGATTATAAAAAGTTATTATTGAATTATTATTGTATTACATATTATTATTGTAGTTAGTTATTAGTATAGATGTAAAAATGTATTATTATAATGCATAATTCAAATAATAATAGAATAATTATTCAATAATGATGATAAATGCAATAATGAATATAATGATAAATGATGATATGATAATGATTGATAACGATATAATGATAATATGTATAATAATGATGATAATAACAGGATGTGTCCATTAAAATTTAAAAAAAAAGGTAAAAAAAAAAATCCAAAAGTCGAAAAAGCGCAAAATCTAGAAATAATAGATTTTGAATAGATGCCAAAATGATTTTTCCATTCATTTGATGTTTCTGGAATTATTAGGGTAATAATGATAATAATTACCTGAATTTATTAATAATGAAAAATGAGATAAAAAAGTGAAATAAAAGAATTGGAAATTTAGATTTTAATATTATTACTATTATATTATTTTATTATTATCATTATTTATTTATTATCATATATTATTATAATTATTATATTATTAAATTATTATATATATAATATTAATTATAATTATATATTATTTACTTTAATTTTATATTATTGCAAAAATATATTATAACTTATATAACATTAATAATAATTATAATATATTATAATAATATTGTTATAATATGTTATTAATATCATTATGTATATTATATAATATTATTTTTATGTATATAATTGTAAAATTATATAAACATAATAATTACAGTATAACGTATTAATTAAAATAATGATATAAATAATGATTATAAAAATATTTATTATTAATGTATTAATAATTATAATGTATGATAATTAGTATAGATGTAAAAATATATATTATAATGCAATAATTGAATATAATGATAATTATTGCATATATGATTGATAATGCAATAATGATGATAATGAATGATAAATGATAATGATGATAATGATGATATACAAATAATGATGATAATCAGATAAATATGATGATAACATAATTGTCCATAATGAATAAATAAGGTAAAAGAAAAAAATCCAAAAGCGAAAAAAGCGGCAAAAATCAGCGAAAATAAGCCTTTGAGATAGACATCCAAAATACTTTTTTCATTCATTTGATGATTATGGCAATTATATGGATTATAATTGATAATAATTACCTGAATTCTTTAATCATGAAATAATGATGATAAAGTGAGAATAAAGAGAATTTGGATAACATTTGGATTATTAATTTTAAATTATATCATTATTATATTATTATTATTATTATTATTATTATTATTATTATTATTTTATTATTATTATTTTATTTTAATTATTAGTATTATTGCCAAAAAATTATTAAACTGTAATAATAACAATAATAATAATAATAAGTATAATTATAATAATACGAATTGTTATAATATTTTATTAATATATTATTGTTATTATTATCATTATTTTTTTTACTGGTAGTATAATTGCAAAAATAATTATAAAAAAGTAATATTACAGTAATAACGATATTAATTAAATAATGATATAATAATGATTATAAAAACGTTATTATGTTATTATTATTGCTATTACTATTATTATTGTATGTTATAGTATGAATGTAAAATATTATTATAACTGCAATAATTGCAATAATAATGATAATTATTGCAAATGATGATGATAATGCAATAATATGATAATGAATAATATGATATAATGATGATAATGATTGATAACGATAATATGAAATCATGATAATAATGATGATAATAACAGGAATTTGTCCATAATAATAAAAAAAAGGTAAAGAAAAAAAATTCCGAAAAGTCAGAAAAAGCGGCAAAATCTACGAATATAGCTTTTGAGAGTAACTTTCAAATAGTTTTTCCATTCATTTGATTTGAATATAGTTATAATTATAATTACCTGAATTCTATTAATATGACAAATGATGATAAAAGTGAGAATAAGATAATTTGGATAAATTTGATGATATTATATTATTATATTATTTATTTATTTATCATTATTATCATTTTTATCATTATTATTATCATTATATTATTATTATTATTATTTAATATTATTATAATATTATTATTATTAATAATAGTATTATTTAAAATTATTATAATTAATTAAAAAATATTATAATGTATATAATAATAATAATTAGAATATTTTAATAAATTGTTAAATAATTTTATTATATCTATTTTTATATATATAATTATTGATAATGTATATAATTGAATAATAATAATATGATATAATATATAATAGAATTATAAATAATGATAAAAACTATATGTATAATATTATATATATATGTATTGTTATATAAAGTAAAATGAATATAAAATCAAAATGATAATAAGAAAATTTGCAAATATTATGAAAAATGCAAAATATTCAATATTGAAATGATGATGATAATGATGAAATAGATAATGATAATAATACGATAATAATGATAATCGAAATAATGTGAATAAATAGAATTGGTAAATTATAATAAAAAAGTGAAAAAAAATCAAAATGAAAAAGTTTTTATTAGTAATTCAATTAGTTTATTTCATTATTACTTATTTTCATTTTATTGTATTATGTAATTATTATGATTATATTATTATAATTAATGATTAAATTAAATAAGATTTATTGCCAAAAAATATATTATAATTAAATATAACAATAATATAATAAATTAATTATAATAATACATTGTTATATATTATATATTATTTTTTTTATTATTATTATTTTTTTTATGGTATATAAGTAAAAATATAATTATTATAAATTAAATATAATAACATAATAATTAAAAATATATAAATTTATTATAATAACTGTATTATTTTATTTATTGTTATTATTTTATGATTATTTTATTATATGAAAAAAATTTAAATATAATGCAAATATCAAATATATAATGATAATTATTAATAATGATGAAATAATGAATAATATGATAATGATGATGATAACTGTATAATGATGATATGTAATAATAATGATAATAATGTAAATTTTAATCATATATAATAATAATAAAAGAATTATCCATAAAATAAAAAAAGGAAAACTAAAAATCAAAAGTTCGAAAAAGCAAAATCTAGGAATATTAGTTATGAATGGGATAAGTAAAATGATTTTTCCATTCATTTGATATTACAATTATTAGTAAAATGAAAAAAATTAAAATTTTGAAATAAAAAAATTGATAAAATAAAAAGAATTTGTTACATTTGATGATTATTAATATTATTACTATTATATTATTATTATTATTATTTATATTATCATTATTATATTATTATTATTATTATTATTATTATATTATTATTATTATTTATTATTTTTTTATTTTATAATTATTATTATTATATATTATTTAATATTAGTATTATTCAAAAAATTATTATAATTGTATAATACAATAATTAATAATTAATATTATATTTTTATAAATTTAATAATTGTATAAATAATTTTTTAAAGTTATTAGTTACATATTATTTTTAATTGTGATAATATGTTAATAAAATAATTATTATAAATTATTATTCAGTAATAAAATAATTAAAATAATGATATAATAATAGATAAAAAACGATATATTTATAATATTATTAATTAATTATTTTTTATTATGTATAATTAAAAATTATATATTATAATGAAAAATTTGAATAATGAATGATAATATGCAATAATGATGATAATATTGCAATAATATATGATGATAATGATGAAATGATGATAATGATGATAAACGATAAAATGAGATAAATCATAATAAATAAGATGATAATAACGGAATTTGTCAATATATAATAAAAAAAAGGTTAAAAGAAAAAAAATCCCAAAGTCAAAAAAAGCTGGTAAAATCCTAGCCGAAAATATTAGCCTTTTGAGAGTAGACTCACAAAATGACGTCTTTTCCATTCATTTGATGATTCTGGGCAATTATTAGGTATAATGATAATAATTACATGGAATTCGACTAATAATGGACAATAATGATGATAAAGTGAGAATAAAGAGAATTTTTTTTTTTTTTTTTGGATAACATGTTGATGATTATTTAATATTATTACTATATCATTATGATTATCATTATTATTCATTATTTATCATATTATTATTATTCTTATTATTATTATTATTACTATTACTATTATTATGATGATTATTATTATTATTATTATTATTATTACTAAAGTTAGCTATTATTGCCAAAAAATATAGTATAACTGTAATGATAACAACTAATAATAATATAAAGTATAATTTGATAATATACGAATTGTTTATAATATTGTTATTAAATTCATTATTGTTATTATTATCATTATTATTTTTTTTACTGTAGTATAATTGTAAAAATAATTATTATAAAGTAATAATTACATTAATACCGAATATTAAATTAAAATAATGATATAAAATAATGATCTATAAAAACGTTATATTGTATTATTATGCTATTACTATTAGTATTGTAGTTGATTCGTTAGATGTAAAAATATATATTATAACTGCAATAATTGCAATAATAATGATAACTTATTGCAATAAGGATGAAATAATTGCAATAATGATTGATAATGATGATGGAATGATGATAATGATGATAATGATGATGGATTAACGATTAATATTTATGCTGATAATCATGATAATTAATGATGATAAATAAACCGGAATGGTGTTTCCATATATAAAAAAAAAGGAAAAAAGAAAAAAAAAATCCATAGTCGGAAAAAAAGCGGCAAAATCTAGCGAAATATAGACTTTGAGAGTAAACTCCAAAATGACGTTTTTCATTCATTTGATGATTCTAGGCAATTTATTAGGGTAATAATGATATAAATTACCTGAATTCTATGAATCTGACAATAATTGATGATAAAAAAGTGAGAAAAAAGAGAATTTGGATAACATTTGATGGATATTAATAGTATTTACAATTATCATTATCAGTACTCTCATTATTCTCATTATTATCATCATTATTATCATATTATTATTTTCTTATCATTATTATTATTATTATTATGATTATATTATAGTTATTATCTTATTATTTATATATTATTATATTATTATTACTTTAATATTATTAGTATTATTGCCAAAAAAAATAATTATAACTGTAATAATAACAATAAAAATAATAAGAATAAGTATAATTATAATAATACGCAATTGTGACGATATTGTTATAATATCATTATTGTCTATATTCTCATTATTATGTTTTTTACTTGGTAGGGGGTATAATTGTAAAAAATAATTATGTATAACGAATAAGTACAGTAATAAACGATTATTAATTAACAATAATGATATAAATAAGGATTATAAAAACGTTATTATTGTTATCGATATTGCTATTACTATTATTTTTGTAGTGTTATTAGGTATAGATGTTAAAAATATATATTATTAACTGCAATATAATTGCAATAATAATGATAATTATTGCAATAATGATGATAATGTAATGCAATAAATGATGGATAATGATGATAATTGATGATAATAATGATAATGATGATGATAACGATAATACTGATGATAATCATGATAATAATGATGATAATAAACAGGAATTGTGTACCTATAGAATAAAAAAAAAGGTAAAAGAAAAAAAATCACAAAAGTCGAAAAGCCGGCAAAATTAGCGAAATATAGCCTTTTGAGAGGTAGGACTCCAAAATGACTTCTTGGGGGGCGTTTTTTTCCATTATTTGAATGATTCCTGGAATATTAGGGTAATAATGATCAATAATTAACTGAATTCTTATTAATCATGAAAAATAATGTATGATAAAAAGTGAGAATAAAGAGAATTTGGATAACATTGTGTATGATTATTATATTATTACGTATCATCATTAATATATTCATTATTATCATTAGTATCATTATTATTATCATTATTATGATCATTATATTATTATATTAATTATATTATTATTATTATTATATTATTATTAATTATTATTACTTTAATTATTAGTATTATCGCCCAAAAAATATATTATCACTGTAATAATAACAATAATAATAATAATAAGTATAATTATAAAAACGAATTGTTATAATATTGTTATTAATATCATTATTGTTATTTATTATCATTATTATTTTTTTACTGTTATAGATTGTAAAAATAATTATTATAACAGTAATAATTCAGTAATAACGATATTAATTGAAATAATGATATAAATAATGAATTATAAAAGACGTTATTATTGTTATTATATTGCTATTACTATTATATTTAGTTGTATAAGTATAGATGTAAAAATATATATTATAACTGCAATAATTAATAACTAATGATAATTATTCAATAATGAAATAAATGCAATAATAGCAATATATGATTGAAATGATGATAATGATTTATTATTTGATAACGATAATATGATATAATTCATGATAATATGATGATAATACCGGAATTTTGTCCTATATAATAAAAAAGTAAAGAAAAAAATCCCAAAAGTCGAAAACGCAAATTTACGCGAAATATAGCCTTTTGAGAGTAGACTCCAAAATGACGTTTTTTTCCATTATTTTGATGATTCTGGCAATTATTAGGTAATAATGATAATAATTACCTGATTCTATTAATCATGACTATAATGATGATAAAGTAGAATAAAGATAATTTGATAAACATTTGATGATTATAAATATTAATAACTATATATTATTATTATATATATCGATTATATATATTATTATTATCATTATTATTATTATTATTATTATTATTATTATTATTTTTATTATTATTATTTAAATATTATTATTATAGTATTATTACTTTAATTATTATATTATTGCCAAAAAATATATTATAACTGTAATAATAACAATAATATAATAATAATTATAATTATATAATATCGATTGTTATAAGTATTGTTATAAATATCATTATTTTATATTACATATTATTGTTTTTACTGTATTATTGAAAAATAATTATATAACAGTAATAATTACAGTATAACGATATTAATTAAATAATGATATAAATAATGATTATAAAAACGTATTATTATTATTATTATTGCTATTACTATGATTATTGTAGTTTGTTATTAGATAGATGTAAAATATTTTATAACTGCAATATTGCAATAATATGATAATTATTGCAATAATGATGATAATAATTCAATAATGATATATGATGATGATAATGAATGATAATGATGATAATGATGATGATACGATAAATAATGAATGATGAATCATTAATAATACTGATGAAATACCAGGAATTGGTGTCAATATATAATAAAAAAAAAAAAGGTAAAGAAAAAAAACCCCAAAGTCGAAAAAGCGCAAATCTAGCGAAATATAGCCTTTTGAGAGTAGGACTCCAAATGACGTTTTTCCATCATTGATGCTTCTGTGCATTATTAGGGTAATAATGAATAAAATTACCTGAATTCTATTAATCATGACAATAATAATGATAAAAGTGAGATAAGTGAGAATTTGGATAACATTTGATGATTATTAATATTATTACTAGTATCATTATGATTAATCATTAATTATCCATTATTAGTCATTATTATTATTCATTATTATTATTATTATTATTATTATTATTATTATTATTGATTATTTATTATTATTATTATATTATTATTATCATTTTTATTATTATTACTTTATTATTAGTATTATTGCCAAAAATATATTTACCTGTAATAATAATAATAATAATAATAATAGTATAATTTATAATAATACGAATTGTTTAATATTGTTATTAATATCATTATTGTTATTATTATCATTATATTATTTTTTTTACTGGCAGTATAATTGTAAAATAATTATTATAAGTAATAAATTACAGTAATACTATATCATTCAAATCATGATATAAAGAATGAAGTAAAACCGTTATTATTGTTTTATTATTGCTATTACTATTATTATTGTAGTTGTTTATTAGTATAGATATGTAAATATATATTAAAACTGCAATAATTGCAATTAATGTATTATTGCAATAATGATGATAATAATTGCAATAATGATGATGAATGAATGATGATAATGATGATAATGAGGATAATGAATTGATGCTAACGATAATAATTATTATTAATCTTGAAATATGATGATAATAACAGGAATTTTGTCAATATATAATAAAAAAAAGGTTAAAAGAAAAAAAATCCCGACAAAGTCGAAAAAAAGCGGCGAAAATCTAGCGAAATATGGCCTTTTGATAGTAGACTCCAAAATGACGTTTTTTTCCATTCATTTGATGATTCTGGCAATTATTAGGTAATAATGATAATAATTACCTGATTCTATTAATCATGAAATAATGATGATAAAGTTGAGAATAAAGAGAATTTGGATAACAATTTGATGATTATTAATCTTATTCTTTACATTATTATTATCATTATGATCATTATTCATTCATAGTAATTATCATTATTATTATTATTATTATTATTATTATGAATTATTATTATTATTATTATTATTATTATTATTCTTATTATTATTATTATTGATATTGCTTTAATTTTAGTATTATTTCCCAAAAATACTATTATAAATGTATACTAACAATAAATAATAATAATAAGTAATAATTAATAATAATAAGAATTGTTATATATTGTTTTATTAATATCATTATTGTTTATTATTATCATGTTTATTTTTTTTACTGTTAGTATATTGTAAAAATAGATTATTATAACAGTAATAATGTACAGTAAAAACGATCTGAATTAAAAATGATATAAAATGAATGATTATAAAACCGTTATTATTGTTATTATTATTGCTATTTACTTAGTATTATTGTAGTTGTTTATTAGTATAGATGTAAAAATATATCATTTAACTGCAATAATTGGTCACTAATAATGATAATTATTGCAATAATGATGATAATAAAATTGCAATAATGGATGATAATGATGATCTAATATGATTATTATTATAGATGATGGATGATAATCGATAATAATGATTATACTCCTGTAATAATGATGAATATAACGGAATTGTGTCATCTATAATAAAAAAAAGTAAGAAAAAAAATCCCCAAAAGTCGAAAAAGCCGGCAAATTCTAGCGAATATAGCCTTTTGAGAGTAGACCCAAAATGACGTTTTTTTCCATTCTTTTGATGATTCTGGCAATTATTAGGGTAATAATGATAATAATTACCCTGAAGTCTATAATCATGACAATAATGATGATAAAGTGAGAATGAAATGAGAAATTTGGATATCCATTTGATGATTAATCAATTTATTACTAATTATCATTATTATTGATCAATTATTATCATTTGCTATCATTATTTTATCGATTATTATTATTATTATTTTATTATTATTATTATTATTAATTAGTATATTATGATTATTATTATTAATTACTTTAATTATTAGTATTAATTTGCAAAAAATATAATTATAATCTGTATAATACAATAATAATAATAATAAGTATAATTATAAGTAATACGAAATTTGTTATAACAATTGTTATTATATCATTTTGGTTAGTATTATCATTATTATTTTTTCTTACTGGTAGTAATATTGTAACAATAATTATTTTAACAGTAATAAATTAACAGTAATAACGATATTAAATAAAGACTTAATATAAAATAATGATTAGAAAAAACGTTAGTATATTTTTTGTGTTATATATTGCTATTATACTATTATTATTGTATTGTTAATTAGTATAATGTAAAAATATTATTATAACTGCAATAATTGCCATATAATTATAATTATGCAATAATTGATAATATTGCAATAATGATGATAATGAGATGATAATTATGATAATGATGAAATTGAATGATTATAACGATAATAATGATGAAATCATGAGAATAATGATGATAATACCAGGAATGTTGTCCATATATAATAAAAAAAAGGTAAAAGAAAAAATCCCACAAAGTGAAAAAGCGCAAAATCTAGCGAAATATAACCTTTTGAGATTAGACTCCAAATGACGTTTTTTCCATTCATTTGATGATTCTTGGCTGAATTATTAGGGTTAATGATAATATTACTGAAGTCTATATTCATGACCAATATGAATGATAAAAGTGAGATAAAGAGACTTTGGGATAACATTTGATGATTATTATATTTATTACTATTAGCATTATTATTATCCATTATTATCATTATTATCATTTATGATTATTATTATTATTATTATTATTATTATTATTATTACTTTAATTATTAGTAATTATTGCCAAAAATATAATTATAACTGTAATAATAACAATAATAATAATAATCAGTAATAGTATAATAATAACGAATTGGTTATAATATTGTTATTAATATCATTATTGTTATTAATTATCATTATTATTTTTACTGGGTAGTATAATTGTAAAAATAATTATTATAACAGTAATATTACAGTAATAACGAATCTTAATTAAATAATGATATGACATAATGATTATAGAAAAACGTTATTATTGTTATTATTATGCTATTACTATTATTATTGTAGTTGTTATGAGTCATAGATGTAAAACTATATATTACAACGCAATAATTTTGCAATAATAATGATAATTATTGCAAATAATTGATGATAATAATTTGCAATATGAATGGATAATGATGATGATAATTATGATAATGATGATAATGATGATCATGATGATAATGATGATGATAACGATAATAATGATATAATCATGATAATAATGATGAATACTAGACAGGAATTGTTTTCCATATATAATAAAAAAAAGTTAAAAAAAAAAATCCCAAAGTCGAAACAGCGTCAAAATCTAGCGAAATATAGCTTTTGAGATAACTCCAAATTACGTTTTTTTTTCCATCATTGGATGATTCTGGCAATTATTAGGTAAATAATGATAATAAATTACCTGAATGTCTATTAATATGGACAATAATGATGATAAAAGTGAGAATAAAGAGATTTGGATAACATTTGATGAATTAGCAATATTATTACTATTTCATTATTATATCATATTATCATTATTATCATGTATTATTATCATTATTATTATTATTATTATTATTATTATCTTATTATTATTATTATTATTATTATTATTATTATTTTTTTTTTTTTTTTTTTTTTTTTATTATTACTTTAATTTATTATTATTATTGCCAAAAAATATATTATATGTATAATTCAATAATATATAATTACGTATATTATAATAATAACGAATTGTTATAATATTGTATTATTGATATCATTTTTGTATTATTATCATTATTTTTTTTTTACTGGTGTATAATTGGTAAAAATATTATCATAACATAATAATTACAGTAATAGGACGATATTATTAAAATAATTATATAAATAATGATTATAAAAACGTTATGAGTGTTATAATTAATTGCTAATTACTATTATTATTGTAGTTGTTATTAGTATAGATGTAAAAATATATATTATAACTGCAGATAATTTGGCGATAGATAATGATAATTATATGCAATAATGATGATAATATTGCAATAATGATGATAATTATGATGATAATGATGATAATGATGATTATGATGATGAGAAACGATAATAATGATATAATCATGATAAGAATGAGGATATGAACAGGAATTGTGTCATTATAATAAAAAAAAGTTAAAAGGAAAAAAATCCAAAAGTCAAAAAGCGGCAAAATCGAGCTAATATATCCTGTGAGAGTAGACTCCAAAAATGCCGTATTTTTCCATTCATTGGATGATTCTGGCAATTATTTAGGGTAAGAATGATAATAATTACCTGAATTCATTATCATGACAATAATGATGATAAAAGTGAGAATAAAGAGAATTTGATAACATTTGAGGATTAGTATATTATTATATTTATCATTTATGATTCTCATTATTATCATTATTATTATTATTATTATTATTATTATTATTATATTATTATTATTATTATTATTATTTTGACTTTAATTATTAGTATTATTGCCAAAAAAATATATTATAACTGTAATAATAACATACTCATATAATAAGTATAATTTAAGAAATACGTATTGTTATAATATTGTTTATTTTTTATCATTATTGTTATTATTATCATTATTATTTTTTTTTACTTGGTAGTATAATTGTAAAAATAATTATTCTAAACAGTAATAATTACAGTATAACGATATTAATTAAATAATGACACAATATAATACTGTTTATAAAAACGTTATTCTTGTTTAATTATGGCTATTACGATTATTATTGTAGTTGTTATTAGTAAGATGTAAAAATATATATATAACTGCAATAATTGCCAATAATAATGTGAATTATTGCAATAATGATGATTATAATTGCAATATGATGATAATGATGATGATAATGATGAATAATGATCAGATTAATGATGATGATTAACGATAATAATTGATGATAATCTATTATAATAATGATATAATAACAGAATTTGTGGCCATATAGAATAAAAAAAGGTCAAAGAAAAAAAATCCCACAAAGTCGAAAAAGCGGCAAAATCTAACGAAATATAGCCTTTTGAAGAAGTAGACTCCAAATGACGTTTTTTCCATTCATTTGATGATTCTGGCATTATAGGTAAAATGATAATAAGTCCTGAATTCTATTTAATCATGACAATAATGATGATAAAAGTGAGATAACGAAATTTGGGATAACATTTGAATGATTATTAATATTATTACATTATCATTATTATTATCATTATTATCATTATTTTTTTAAATCATTATTATTATCATTATTATTATTATTATTTTATTTTATGATTATATGATTATTATTATATTATTATTATTATTATTTATTCTTATTTTATTATTATTACTTTAATTATTAGTATATTGCCACAAAATATTTATAACTTGTAATAATAAAAAATAATAATAATAATAGATATAATTTATCATAATACGAATTGTTATAATTATTGTTATTAATATCCTTATTGTTTATTATTATCATTATTATTTTTTTTTACTGGTAGTATATTGTAAAAATATTTATTCTAACAGGAAATTACAGTAATAACGATATTAATTAAAATAATGATATAAATAATGATATATAAAAAGTTATTATTATTATTATATTTTGCTATTACCTATTATTATTGTGTTTGTTATTAGTATAGATGTAAAAATATATATTTAACTGCAATAATTGCAATATTGATAATTATTGCCAATAAATGATGATAAAATTTGTCACTAATGATGATAATGATGATGCATAATGAGATAATGATGATAATGATTATGATAACGATGATAATGATGATAATCATTGATAATAATGCTGATAATAACAGGAATTGTTGTCCATATATAATAAGAAAAAAGGTAAAGAAAAAAATCCCAAAAGTCGAAAAAGAAGCGGCAAAATCTATGCGAAATATAGCCTTTTGAGAGTAACTCCAAATGACGTTTTTTTCCATCATTTGATGATTCTTGCAATTATTAGGGTAATATGATACTAATTACCTGAATTCCTATTAATTCATGACAATAATGATGTAAAGTGAGATAAAGAGAATTGATAACATTTGATGATTATCATATATTATTACTTTATCAGTATTATTATCTTATTAAATCATTGCTATCCATTATTATTTATCATTATTATTATTATTATTATAATTATTTTATTAGTATTATTATTATTATTATTATTATTATTATTATTACTTTATTATTAGTCATTATTGCCAAAAATATATTATTAACTGTAATAATAACAATAATAATATAATAAGTACTAATTATACTAATACTATTGTTATAATATGTTATTAATATCGTTTTTGTTATTATTATCTTACTTTTTTTTTTACTGGAGTATAATTGTAAAAAATAATTATTATAAAAGTAATAAATGTACAGTAATACCGATATTAATAAAATATGAGATAAATAATGATTATAAAAAACGTTATTATTGTTATTATTATTGCTATTAATATTATGATTGTATTTGTTATTAGTATATATGTAAAAATATATATTAATAACTGCAATAATTGCAATAGAATGATAATTATTGGCAATAATGAATGATAATAATTGCAAGAATGATGATAATGATGATGAGAATGATGATCATGATGATAATGATGATGATAAACGATAAGAATGAGATGATCAGTAAGTATGATGATTAATGACCCAGGAATTGTGTCCATATATAATAAAAAACTGTAAAAGTAAAAAAAATCCAAAAAGTCGAAAAAGGCGGCAAAATCTAGCGAAATATAGCCTTTTGAGAGTAGAACTCCAAAAGGACGTTTTTCCATTCATTTGATGATTCGGGCCGTTTAGGGTAATAATGATAGAGTACCTGCTTCTATATCATTACAATAGACTGAGATAAAGTGAGAATAAGAGAATTGGATAACTTTGATGATTTATTAATATTATTACTATTATCATTATTATTATCATTAATTTTTTTTTTTTATCATTATTCTCATCATTATTTTAGTATTATTATTATTATTATTATTATTATAATATTTTTATTATTATTATTATATTATTCTTCTTATTATTATTATTATTACGTTAATTATTATATTATTGCCAAAAATATATTATCACTGTAAGAATGCCATAATAATAATATAGTATAATTATATAATACGAATTGTTATTCATATTGTTATTACTATCATATTGTTTATTATTATCATTATTATTTTTTTTACTGGTAGTATACATTGTTAAAAATAATTATTTTTAACAGTATAATACAGTATAACGATATAATTAAAATAATGATAATGACTAATGATTATACAAACGTTATTATTGTTATTATTATTGCTATTACTATTATTATTGTGTTGTTATTAGTATAGATGTAAAAATAATCTTATAACTCACTAATTGCAATAATAATGGAATACTTATTGCAATAAGATGATAATAATTGCAAAATGATGATAATGATGATGATAATGATGATATGATGATAAATGAGGATAATGAATGATAATGATGGATGATAACGATAATAATTATTATAATATGATTAATAATTATGATAATAACATGAATTGTGTCCATATTAATAAAAAAACGCGTAAAAGAAAAAAATCCCAATTCGAAAAGCGCAAAATCTGCGAATCTCGCACTTTTGATAGTTAGACCTCCAAAATGACGTTTTTTTCCATCATTGATTATTCGGCAATTATTAGGGTAATAATGATAATAATACCTGAATTACTATTCATTCATGACAAATAATGCTGATAAAAGTGAGAATAAAAAAGAGAATTTGGATAACATTTGATGATTATCAATATTTTACTATTATCATTATTATTATCATTATTATCATTATTACATTATTATGATCATTATTATTTATTTTATTATTATTATATTATTATTTTATCATTATTATTATTATTAGTATTATTATTTTATTATTATTATTACTTTAATTATTATTATTATTGCCAAAAAAATAGATTGTCTAACTGTAATAATAACATATAATAATTAATATATTATAATAATACGAATTGTTATAAATATTGTTATTGATATCATTTTTGTTTATTATTATCATTATTATTTTTTTTACTGGTAGTATAATTGTAAAAATCATTATCATAACATTAATTACAGTAATAACGATATTAATTAAAATAATGATAATAAATAATGATTATAAAACGTTTTATTGTTTATTATTATTGCATATTTAATATTATTATTGTAGTGTGTTATTAGTATAGATGTATAAATATATATTATAACTGCAATAATTTGTCAATAATAATGAATAATTATTGCAATAATGAGGATAATAATTGCAATGATGATGAATAATGGGATATGATAATGATGATAATGATGATAATGAGGATGAGCACCGATAAATAATGATGATATCATGATAATAATGAGTGCTACTTGACAGGAATTGTGTCACTTATATAATACAAAAAAAGGGGTTTAAAAGAAAAAAAATCCCAAAAGTCGAAACGCGGCAAAATCTAGCGAATATAGCCTTTTGAGAGTAAGACTCCAAAATGAACGTTTTTTCCATTCATTGAATGATTCTGGCAATATTAGGGTAATAATGATAATAATTACCCTGAATTCTATTAATCATGCAATAATGATGATAAAAGTGAAATAAGAGAATTTGGATAACATTTTATGATTTTCATATTATTACTATTATCCATTATTATTATCATTATTATCATTACTTAGCATTATTATTATCTATTAATTATTATTATTATTATTATTATTATTACTTTAATTATAGTATTATGGCCAAAAAAATATATATAACTTGTAATAATACATAATAATATAAAGTTAAAATAATTATACATAATACGAATTGTTTATATATTGTTATTAATATCATTATTGTTATTATTATCATTATTATTTTTTATACTTATTAGTAATAATTGTAAAAATAATTATTATAACAGTATAATTACAGTATAACGATATTATTAATAATGATATAAATAATGATTCTAAAAAAAAAAAAACGTTATTATTGTTATTATTATGCTATTCCTATTAGTAGGTAGTTGTTTATTAGTATGAGATTAAATATATCTTAAAACATGCAATAATTGCAATAATAATGATAATTATTGCAATAATGATGATAATACATTGGCATAATGATGATAATGCTGATGATAATGATGATAAGATGATAATGATGATGATAACGATAATAATGATGATATCATGATAATACTGATGAGATAACGGAATTGTGTCATATTAATTAAAAAAAAAAGGTAAAGAAAAAAAATCCAAAGTCGAAAACGGCAAAATCCTAGGCGAAATATACCTTTTGAGAGTAGACTCCAATGACGTTTTGTTCCATTCATTTGATGATTCTGGCAATTATAGGGTAATAATGATAATACTTACCTGCATTCTATTAATCATGACAATAATGATGATAAAATGAGATAAAGAAATTTGGATAACATTTGATGATTAATTAATATTATGATATTATCATAGTATTATCATTATTATCTTATTTTATCATTATTATTATCATTATTATTATTATTATTTATTATTATTATTATTATTATTATTATTATTATTATTATTATTAGTATTATTATTACTTTAATTTTAGTATTATTGCCAATAACATATATTATAACGGTATAATACCAATAATAAAAATAAGTATAATTAATCATAATACGAAATGTTATAATATTGTTATTAATATCATTATTGTTATTAGTATCATTATTATTTTTTTTACTGGTAGTATATTGTAAAAATAATTAGTATACCAGTAATAATACAGTAATATAACGATATTAATTAAAATACTGAATAATAAATAATGATTATAACAACGTTATTATTGTTATTATTATTGCTAGTACTATTATTATTGTGTTTGTTATTAGTATAGATGTAAAAATATTATTATAACTGCAAGAATTGCAATAATATGATAATTATTGCAATAATGATGATAATAATTGCAATAATGATGATAATGATGATGATAATGATGATATATGATGATATGATGATGATAAAAATAAAAATTTGATGATAATCATGATAATAATGATGATAATAACAGAATTGTGTCCATATATAATAAAAAAAAGGTAAAAGAAAAAAAATCCCAAAAGTCGAAAAGCGGCAAATCTAGCGAAATATAGCCTTTTGAGAGTAGACTCCAAAATGACGTTTTTTCCATTCATTTGATGATTCATGGCAATTATTAGGGTAATAATGATAATAATTACCTGAATTCTATTAATCATGACATAATGATTATAAAGTGAGAATAAAGAGAATTTGATAACATTTGTGATTATTAATATTATTACTATTATCATTATTATTATCATTATTATCATTATTATCATTATTTATATATTATTATTATTAATTATTTATTATTATTATTATTATTATATATTATTATTATATTATTTTATTATTATTATTATTACTTTAATTATTAGTATTAATTGCCAAAAAATATTTATACTGTAATAATAACAATAATAATAATAATAAGTATAATTATAATATACGAATTGTTATAATATTGTTATTAATATCATTATTGTTATTATTATCATTATTTTTTTTTTACTGGTAGTATAATTGAAAAAATAATTTTTAAAACATTTAAAATCAAAACGAATTAATTAAAATAATGATAAATTATATTATAACGTTATTATTGTATTATATGTATTAATTATTATTGTATGTTTTAGTATAGATTAAATTATATTATCAATATATTCAATATATATAATTAGTAATAATTATAGAATATTAATAATTATTGATAATGTATAATATGAAATAGTAATATGTAATAATATGATATATATTGATAATATGATAATAAAGGATTTGTCCATATAATAATAATAATAATAAAATCCATAAATAAAATGAAATATACGATAATTATTATGAATATAATAGAATAACGTTATTCATTATTTGAATTCTGATAATATGATAATAAAATTGTTCCAATATACTAATAGTATAAAGAAAATAATAAATAGAAAGTGAAAACGGGAATTATAACCTTTGAAGTATATCCAAATGACTTTTTTCCATTCATTTGTATTATCATTTTAGGGTATATAATTATATTATCCTTATTCTTTTAATTATTGACATTAATATTATATTATAATATATTGATAATATTTATTATTATAATATTATTATATTATATTATATTTTTATTATATTATTATTATATTTATTTATTATTATATTATTATTTTTTTATGTATATAATTTAAAATAATATAAAAAAGTATAATTATAATAATATGATATAAATAATATTATTAAAATGATTATATTGAATATTATTGTATTACATATTATAGTTATAATATGATGTAAACTATATTATATGAATCATTGAATAATATATGATAATATTAGCATTGAATATAATTAATAATGTATAAATAAATCAAAATGATATAAGATGAAAATACATAATACGATATGATATAAATAAAATGATATAATTAATTGATTTCATATTGAAAATAAGGTAAATAAAAAAATCCCAAAAGTCAAAAGCGAAAAATCAACGAATAAAGTGAAAATAGATCAAACGTTTTGGTTATTTATTACTATTTATTATTAGTAATTAATATAATATTTATTATATATTAATATATAAATGATTATTATATATATTTGATAATATTATATTATTATATATTATGATTATTAATTATTTTTATTATATTAATTATTTATTATTACATAAAAATTTTTATAACTGTAATATATTAAAAATAATATAAATAATATAATTATATAAATTGTTATAAATTTTAATAATATCATAATGTTATTATTACATTATTTTTTTTTTACTGTATTAAATTTAAAATAATTATTTAACAGTAATATAAGTAATAGATATTATTAAAATAATGATATAAATAATGAATTATAAAATATTATTGTTATTATTATTGCTATTACTATATATTTATTGTATTGTATAGATGAAAATAATATATAAGCAATATCAAAATAATTATAAT
>NW_023640070.1:37253-43706 GCF_015228065.2 Penaeus monodon
TTTAAAGGATTTCGCTAGTTTGCGTTTTTCCGACTTTGGGATTTTTTTTCTTTTACCTTTTTTTTTTAAATTATAAATGGACACAATTCCTGTTATTATCATCATTATTATCATGATTATCATCATTATTATCGTTATCATTATCATTATCATCATTATCATCATCATTATCATCTTCATTGCAATTATTATCATCATTATTGCAATAATTATCATTATTATTGCAATTATTGCAGTTATAATATATATTTTTACATCTATACTAAGAACAACTACAATAATAATAGTAATAACAATAATAATAACAATAATAACGTTTGTATAATCATTATTTATATCATTATTTTAATTAATATCGTTATTGCTGTAATTATTACTGTTATAATAATTATTTTTACAATTATATACCAGTAAAAAGAATAATAATGATAATAATAACAATAATGATATTAATAACAATATTAATACAATTCGTATTATTATAATTATACTTATTATTATTATTATTGTTATTATTACAGTTATAATATATTTTTTGGTAATAATACTAATAATCCCATTGGCTGGAACGACGACGCTTCTCGAAGGCGCAGTCGGAGACTCGGAAGGAACAGAAGAACGGAGAAGAAGCCATCCCACATAAGATGAAGCAATAAGGAAGAATGAGACAAAGAAAAAGAGAAGACGAAATGGGGAAGAAGCGATCCAAATAGACGAAGCAATAAGGGAAGAATGAGACAAAAAAGAAAACGAAATGGGGAAGAAGCGATCGAAATAAAATGGAACAATAAAAAGAGAATAAAATTAATAATAATAATAAGAAGAAAAGAATAAGTTGAATAATAATAAGAACAAGGAAAGTGGAATAATATATATATAAATATATATATATATTATATATATATATATATATATATATATATATATGTATATATATATATTATTATATATATATATATATATATATATATATATATAATATATATATATATATATATATATGTATATATTATATATATATATATATAGATATATATATATCTATATATATATATATATATCAATTGTAAGAAAAAACAATACATGAAAACGATAAAATTAAGAATTACGAAAAAAGGAAAAAAATAAGAAAGTGAAGAATTTTGAGAAGCATAAAAATAAGATTAAAACATAAGCTGGAAGGGAAGCGAAAGTCAATAATTTGAGAATTGATTGCAAAAATAACTAGAAATATATAATGACAATAGTATCAATAGTAAAAAAAAACTAATTTCCAAATAATAAATACAACACTAAAATGATAAAAATATAAATAAATAATGAATACAATCATGAAAATGATAAGTGAATAAATAACAGATACAATAATAAGAATATATATAAGTTATGAATGAATAACAAACATAAAAATCAAAAATTATTATAAAATATAGCAAATAAACAATAAATGATGATAAATATAAACTTATTCGCTTATCATTATACTCTCCTTAATAGTGGGGATTAATGAGGGTAATTAGAGCCCCGGGAGGATCAAAATCATCTGCTGAATGGAGGATTAGACATATAACCGTAATGATAATTAACAAGGATATTCATTATTAACGGAAGCAATTGTGTATCATCAATCGTCCAATTACGTAATTTCAGCTGTTGACTGAAATCAAACGATTCAATTTAATAATAAACAATAGAATTATCAATTTCAAAATTTATTCATTTTAACTGATTAGTCATCATGTAAAATAATAAACTCGAAGATTCATGCGCGAGAGTCAAAAGGAAAAATACATCAATATGGCTACCAGAATGACAGAATGAATACCAGAATGACAATATTGCAACCAGAATAACAATATAACAAACAAAATGACAATGTGGTAGCCTGAATGGCAATATGACAACCAGAATGACAATATGGCAACCAAAATGACAATTATACTACCAGTAAAAATAATAGTAATGATAATAATAACAATATTGATATTAATAACAATATCATAACGACTATTATTATTATTATACTTATTCTTATTATTGTTGTTAATATTACAGTTATGATTTTTTGGGGGGGGTAATAATACTAATAATGAAAGTAATAATAATAATAATTATAATAATGATAATAATAATAATAATGATAATAATAATAATAATAATAATAATAATAATAATAATAATAATATTGATAATCATCAAATGTCATCAAAATTCTCTTTATTCTCATTTTTTCATCATTATTGTCATGATTAATACAATTCTGGTAATTATTATCATTATTACCCTAATAATTGCCAAAATCATCAAAGAAATCGAAAAAACGTCATTTTGGAGTCTACTCTCAAAAGGCTATATTTCGCTTTTTCGACTTTTGGGAATTTTTTTCTTTTACCTTTTTTATTACATATGGACACAATTCCTGTTATTATCATCATTATTATCATGATTATCATCATTATTATCGTTATCATCATCATTATCATCATTATATATATATATATAGATATATATATATATATATATATATATATATATTCATCTTTCTGTCTCTCTCTCTTTCTTTCTCTTTGTCTCTTTCATTTCTCTCTCGATCTTTCTCTCTACCTCTACCTCCTGCTCTCTCTGTCTCCCTCTTGCTCTTTGTCTCTCTCTCCTCTCTCTCTCTTCATCTTAGACATTTCGCTTGCTCCTTTTGACTCTCTCTCACTCCCTCTTGCTCTTCCTCACTCTCTCTCTCCCTCTCGTTCTTGCTATCCTATCTGCCTTTTTTTGTTAGGTTAGTAAGATAAGGATAGACTAAGGATGAGTTTATTGGGTTAGGTTAAGTTAGTTACATTAAATTAGAATCATAAGTGTAGTTTAGGCTAGAAACGTTGTATTATGTTAGGTTAGAATAGTTATTTTATGTTAAAATGGTTAGATAATGTTAGAACAGTAAGGGTTGGTTATGTTAGAATCGTTATTTTGGTTTAGGTTAGGTTAGATTTTGATTAAATAGGTGTGGTAGGTCTAGGTTAGATTTGGTTAGGTTAGGTTTAAGGTAGGTTAGGTTTTTGGATGGTTCCATTTAGGTAGGTAGCTTAGGTTAAGTTAGGTTGTAGTTAGATTAGGTAGGTTAGGTTTATTTTATTTTAGATTAGGTTAGGTTAGGTCAAGTTAGATATAGGGTAGGCTAGGTAAGGGTTAGGTTAGTTTAAAATACGTTTAGGTTACGTTAGGTAACGTAAATTTAAGTTGGGTTGGGTTAGATTAAGTTAGGTTAGTTTAGAATGGCTTGGTTAAGTCAGAATTGTTAGGTTAGGTTATAATCATAAGGATTGGTTAGGTTACATTTACATTAGTAGGTTAGATTAGGTTCAGGTTAGTTAGGTAAGATTCGAAAGATTAGTTTAGGTAAAATTTAGATAGGTTCGGTTAATAAGGTTAGGTTTAGGTGTAGATAAGTTTAGGTTGAGTTAGGTAATGTTAGATTGGGTTAGGTTTGGAGTAGGTTTAGGTTAGGTTAGGCCAGGTTTAATTTAAGTTAGGTATGGGTTAGGTAGTTTAGATTACGTTTAGATTAGAATCGTAAAGTCAGGAAAGGTAGAAAGGGTAGAATCTTTATTTAGTTAGGTTATGTTAGGTTGGATTGGATTACGTTTAGCTTAGGTTAGATATGGGTTAGTTTAAGTGACACTTAGGTTAGGATCGTTGAGTTAGGCTAAAATCGGAAGGTTAGATAAAGCTAGGATCATAAGGTTAAACTAGAATTGTTACTTTATGTAGCTAAGGTTTAAGTTAGGTAGGAAAAGTTTAGGTTAGGTTAGGGATAAGGAAACAATTGACATTTAAAAGTATTCATTTTAGGACCTTTGGAAAATGCATTTTGAGTATTCATTTAGGTATAAGGAAACACTAAACTTCCAGCAATGTTGACTTTGAACCTTCGAAAATGAACCTTGTGTTGGATAATAATAAATAATTTTCTTTTGTATTTTTGTTTATTGATTGGGTATCTATAATTCACTAAAAGCACGTTCAGTAATTTTTTTCGTATGTTTCTGTCCCCAATAAAAAAAAAAATGTTAAACATATATTATATGACGTTATATATATATATACTATATATATATATATATATATTATATATATATATATATATATATATATATATATATATATATATATATATATATAATATATTATATATATATATATTTTTTTTTTTTTTTTTTTTTTTTTTTTTTTTTTTTTTTTCTCTCTCTCTCTTTTTTTCTTTTTTAATAATAGAGAAAGAGAAGAAACTGCATCAGCATTTACTTTTTAAAGCAATTCCCAGCTACCAAACCTACCCTAAACTAAACTAATAAACATAATCTAACTTTAACTAGTAACCTAACCTAACCTAATGTAATAAACATAACCTAGCCAAAACCTAACCTAACCCATCTCAACCCAGTTTAACCTAACCTACCCAACCTAACCTATCCTAACCGAAATCTAACCCAAACTAATCTAAGCCTAACCTTTGTACACTTAACTTTTCAATTAGCATACATTTTCATTTTACTTCACTTTCACTTTTTATTTGTGTGCAGAATCACTTCAAGGATTACCTCTATAATTTCAGTTGACTGTTCTGCAACATAATTGATACAGTACTCCAAGTACCTTTGTACACTTACTGTAAGTTATCAGTTAGCATAAATTTTAAGATTTGCTGGCGTCTTTTGTAGGACCCATAACATGGAGCCGACAAAATGCTGGATGTCATAGCTTAGAAATCACGACACTACTTGCGTTGTCAATTAGGATAAAGTAGGTGTCATAGATTAGGTTGGGTCTATGTAAGGTTAGCTTTGGGTGAGGTTAGGCTTAGGTTAAGTTAGATTATGCTCATTAAGTTTAGGTTTAGGCAACCTGCATCCTCACCCCGTCTCTCACGCATCCCTCACCCCGTCTCTCACGCATCCTCACCCCGTCTCTCACGCATCCTCACCCCGTCTCTCACGCATCCTCATCCTGTCTCTCACACACCCTCACCCCCTAATTCTCACATGCCTGAGGCTTTCCTTGTACTTTTCGAATTTCCTAAATCCTTCCAATCCTTGCTGTTACCCGCCCATTCCTTGCCCTTATCCTACAGGACCCACCATTGCCGTCTGACCCTACCCAGAGAGAGAGGGAGAGAGAGACAAAGAGCAGAGGGAGACAGAGAGAGCAGGAGGTAGAGGTAGAGAGAAAGATAGAGAGACGAAAAAAAAAGAGAGAGACAGATATATATATATAGATATATATATATATATATATATATATATATAATATATATATATATATATATATTATATATATATACATATATATATATATAATGATGATAATGATGATAACGATAAAAATCATGAGAATTATGATAATAATGATGATAAAGGAATTGTGTCCATATATAATAAAAAAGGTAAAAGAGAAAAAATCCGAAAAGTCGAAAAAGCGGCAAAACCTAGAGTATACTCCAAAATGACGTTTTTTTTCGACTTCTTTGATGATTTTGGCAATTATTAGGGTAATAATGATAATAATTACCAGAATTGTATTAATACATGACAATAATGATGCTAAAAAGTGAGAATAAAGAGAATTCTGATAACATTTGAAGATTATTAGTATTATTAATATTATCATATTATTATTATTATCACTATTATTAATATTATCATATTATTATTATTATCACTAAAATTATCATCATTATTACTATTATCATTATCATTTTTACTATTATTATCTTTTTTTTATCATTATATGTTATTATTATTATTATTATTATTATCATTATCATTATTATTATAATTATTATTATTATTATTATTATATCATTACTTTCATTTTAGTATTATTACCAAAAAAATATAACTGTAATAATAACAATAATAATAATAATATAATAATAATAATAATAATAATAATAATAATAGTCGTTATAATATGTTATTGATATTAGTATTGTTATTATATCATTACTGTTATTTTTACTAGTAGTATAATTGCAAAAATAATTATTATAACAGTAATAATTACAGTAATAACGATACTAATTCAAATAATGGTATAGATAATGATTATAAAATCGTTATTATTGTTATTACTATTATTATTGTTGTTGTAATTAGTATAGTTGCAAAAATATACATTATACTGCAATAATTGCAATTATAATGATAATAATTGCAGTAATGATGATAATAACTGCAATAATGATGATATGGTGATGACAATGATGACAATGATGATGATAACGATAATAATGATGATAATCATGATAATAAGGATGATAATAAAAGGAATTGTGTCCATATATAATAGAGTGACGTTTTTCGATTTGTATGATGATTTTGGCAATTTTTATGGTAATGATAATAATTACCAAAGAAATTGAAAAAATTAAATTAAAATGAAAAAAATAATTTTTATTTT
>NW_023640071.1:0-11612 GCF_015228065.2 Penaeus monodon
TTTTGTCAATCAAAAATACCCACTTATACTTCCCAAAGAAATAGGTAGTAAAAGGGAAATTTGACTTATAGGGGTGTGGGTACCATCAAGTTTCGGAAAATGAATATTACTTTACTTAACCCAAAAACCCACGGGCATGGCATAAGTAATGCCCATACCACCGTGATTTTTACTTTATTATTATTATTTTTTATTTTTATTATTTTATTTTTTATTTATTTTTTTCTATTTGTTTTTTTTTTACAAAAGATGGCTCATTGTTACAAGTCCCCAAATGAGCGTTCGAGGACTACCTTCTCGTGTGTTCCCCTTTTCCTTGTTTTCGAAAATTCATTTTAAAGTGCTCTTACAAAAAATCAAAACATAAATAATAACAATGTCTTAAAAAAACAAACACTTCAATTAAATACGTAAAAAAAACCTTTCCGAAAATTCAAGCAAAGGTGAAACATAAGGCAAAAAGTTACTAAAAACCCCTTTGTCGCTAAGCATTGCGGGCCTTATTGTGAAAAAAAAAATAAAAAGGGAAAGCTTTTTTGGGCATTTGATTAAGGTTTGTTTACTTTTTGCACTAATTCGTAGTTCAAAATTTGGCATTAACCCAAATTGACGTATTTTTTTCACTAAGGGATTTTATTTTTAACCCAAAAAAATTCAAAAGACAAAAAAAAAACAGGATTTTTTAATTATAAAAGATTTCCCATACACAGTAACCGTATATAGTGGGGGTGGGCCCAAATTTGTAGTACCCTTTTAGTTGTCTTTCGTTTCCCATTTTTTAACTTTTAGGATGAACGTTTTCTCGTGGTGGTTAGCTATCATTATCTTATTTATGATAAATAAAATTCACACCACATAAAATTTTTATATTGTGATTTTATCTCAGAATTTAATAAGAATGTAAAAAATATTATAGTAACCACTAACGTGTTATTGTATTACACACACCGAAACCCCAAAAACCAACGAAATTGCACCACACACAAAACCCCGTCGCGCGCACACACCCCAAAGCCACATTTAATGGTAAAAGCAATTTAAATGTTTTACCCGAGACTAAAAGGGTGAAATCCTATGTGTTTTGCAAAATAAGGGAATAAATATGCAGACATTCTCCTTACAAAAAGAATATTTTAGAGTTAATTTATATTATTGTGTATAAGTGAGTTTAAACCCAGAGTGGGCTATAAAAAAAAATTGAGTAAGACTCATTGAGTTTTTCCCCCCCCCCCGGGAAAAATCTTTAAAAAGGCGAAAGATTTTCGTTTTTGAAGGAAACCAATTTGGGAAATGTATGGAAAGCGTTTGCCCAAACAAAGGTAGACTGAGGTTTCGTAGGAAATAAGGGGCAAAAAAAATATCATAAAAAACACTTTTAAAGTCCGATAGCGAGCTTACCCTCGCCCGGAAAACATTGTTTTTTTATTTAAGGATTAGCCCATAAAAGTAATGTGTTATGATATTTACGTTAACCAATAATAAACGGGTTTTTTTGAACATAACAGAACTTACATTAAAATTTTGAAACAGCTTAAGGGGGGAATATTTTTCCCTTAATAAAACCGGGAAAAAACGGTTTTAAAGATCGAACGTTTTTTATTCCCGTATTAATTATTTGTGGACTAGAAATTGCCCCTAAAATTTCATTGGGTGCAGGGAAAACAATATGAATTTTTATTTAGTCCCTGTGCCACGTGATTTATATGTATTTTTTTTTTAACTTGATAATTATGCTTTAAATTTCCCCTCTTTTTTTGGAAAAACCATTTGATAAAATAGGAGATTATTAAATTTTTTTAAATGGGAAAACGTCCACAATTACTCATAACATATACCATGCAAAGGTGAAAAGCCGTTGTATTAAAAAAAAAGCTCAGAAAAATGTATTTGTGAAAAATGTAAATGTAAAAAGTATGATCTACTTTATGGGATCACTTCTATAGTCGATTGCCGGGTTTTCCGCCGGATTCTGGAATATTTTCAACCCGATGAGGACTTTTTAAGTGTAATCCTCTGAGGGGAAGAGCCCCAAAGGTTTTTGCTTGGAGATTTGTACCTTTTCTGACTCGGTTCCCGATGTTGGAGGAGGTCACACAGGCTGAGGGTTAACGCATCCACTGAATGTTCGAATTTGAGAACTCCTGACAAGGGGGAAAAAAAATAATCATTTTAAAAAAGGGTTTTAAGTTTTCTGCTTTTGGTTTCAAATCCAAAGATTACCTTTAAAGTGATTTGATATCTTGCTTTATTTTAACGAAAATATTTCATATTCCAAAATTTCAAGACAAAAAATCCTAAATTTTTTTTTTTTTTGGTATATTCATTTAAGCATAGGGTTAGATACAAATGTGTTTGGTACATTGTGCTTTATTATCTATTCTTTTCGTACCATGTTGTGTTGTATTACATTGAAATTTATTTAAAACCTCCTTTGTTTTTTAAACCCCTTTTACTTCATGTAATGTGTACTTGGTAGCAGCAGTAACGCGAAAGTTGGATGTCGGAAAAACGTGCTTAACAACAACACGAAACTCGGTTATGTTACCTGCGTCCTTGAATGCCAAATTAAAGTGTAAAAAAGTTAGTAGAACTTAAAGAAATTCGTCTTAAAACGGAATACTAAAAGACGTAAATCCAGGAAAGGAATATAAATCGTAAACTTTTCCAAAAGTTCAATGTTAACATATGTAACAATTATATCATTCAAACTTGGCAAATTTTTTTAGTGGGTGTTACTAGGGGTTTTGGTTTCTGGTAATCGCAAAAAAGTTTTTGAGTTTACGTAAAGGGGGGATTTCAATTCTATATAAAAATCCAATGCTTACTTATTTTTTCACTTTAATATTTTGTGGGGCTTAGATGTCTCATGGAATGGAAAGGCCTTCACACATTTCCCTTTAAGGTGTCAAAGTTATTGATTATGCAGTATCAAAGGGTTTTTTTAAATTTTATGTTAATTCCCCCCCCCGAAAGTACTGTAATCAACCCTTTGGGGATGCAAAACCCCGATCCACCCGGTAAATCTCCTTCTCAGAAACCGTTTATATCGCGTGTTTTTAAAAGGGGGGGGGGGGTGTTACGCCCCCAATATGTTTACATATTCCTAGATTGATTGCTTTCTTCACCGTCACCGAAACCCCAGGAACAAATGTTCCCTTTTGTGGAAACCCTTTTTAAAACATCTTTAGAAGGGATACTTCAAAAATTGAGAATGCATACACATTTTCAATTAGTTTTATCTTTCAAAGAGAATGGAACAAAGAAAGATAATTTTTCTTTTAAACTGTTGTAGATAATGGTTTTGGTGTTTTTGGGCAAGTGGTTAAGCCCCTTTTTTTTGCATTTCTTACAAAATGTTTTAATATGCTTCTATCTTCATGAATACACTGTAGTGAAGTCAAGGTGTCACGAGTAGAAAAATTTTTTTCATTTCAGCCCCTAATTTTTATATGATAGTAATATTATTGATAAATAACCTGTGTCAAAGGTTTTAAAATTAATTTTTTTTTATATCTTGAAATAAGTAATTTTCCGGGTGTACTAGCGAAACCCCGTTTTTACTGTTTAAATTTTTTACAGAAAAAACAGCACATAATGGAAAATAAATGTAAATTCCCCCAAAATTTATGCAAAACCCCTTTTTTGGGGGGAATTGGAAAAAGGTTTTTGGGGTACGGGAATTTCCCATGTTTTTTAATTTTTACTTAATATTTGGAATATTTTTCCCTGGAGGGGGTGGCCAAAACCCCCAGGGACTGGAAAAACCGGCTATCCGCGGCTAAGTTGGGGGCAAACCCCAGCCTTTCCCCATTTTTCAAAAACGATTACTAGATTTTACTTAAAAATGGATTAGCCACTTGAAAGCCAAAAGTTAAACCCTGGGCTCAAATTAAAAAATAAATTTTTCAGGTAGATTTTTAAATTTCCCTTAAAATATAACACTTAAAATTTAAAATCCCCTATAATTAAAGTTATTCTTATCATTAAAAAGTCCCCAAAATCGAGTTTTTTTTTTAAGAAAGCTGGAAAACCCTTTTGGGTTCAAAACAAAAGCAAACAGGGTGTACTTAAAATCTATCCCCCTAAAAATTTTATTGTAAAATTTTACTGAAGAAATAAAGCTTCCCTGGTAGAATGGGTTTGTTTTTTCCCCCCCCATTGGGGTTAAATTTGTTTTTTAAAAAGGCCAAACCCATGTCCCCTTTACCCTCATACTGTGCAACATATAACGCGGGGAAATCCAGTTTTGTAGAAAAAGAAATTTGTCAGTAAAAAATATTTTGTGGGGCGAAAATTCTATCTCGAAACCAGGGTCTACTTTTTAGGAAAACACGGGTATAGTGCGATTTCCGGGTTTTTTCGCCGAGATTCCGAATATGTTCCCCCCCGATGAGGGCTGTTAGTGTAAACCTCTTAGCGGGGAAGCGATCTCAAATGTTTTGTTGGGTTTTGATGACCGGTTTTGGGTCGGGTTTTCGATGTTGGTAAGGGGGATCACACAGGGTGAGTGGGTTTAATTCAATCCCCAATAGTCCCCAAAATTTTGAAAAAACTGACAGGGGGGGGAAAAAAAAAAAAAAAAAAAAAATGAAGCTTGCCGTTTTTGGAGGTTTTTACTTTAGAAAAAAATTTTGAAAAGAAAAAGTAAATAAAAATTTTTACTCTATATGGTTTTTTTAAAGTTTTAAAAATTAAAAAGTCATTATTAAAAAACCCAATTTGTTAAATTTTCAACATCAAAAATATTACATTCGATACCACCGCTTCTTTTCGCGATTTATATTATGTCGCCAGGGGCTTTATTAATAATTTTATTTACTCTGGGGAATTCCCATAAGATACCTGTAAGTCTGTACCCCCTCTATTACATCCTTAAATATTTGGGGAAACCCCTCCATTGTTGTATTGGTAGCAATGGTAAATAAGTGAGTAAAAAGATTGATTTCAACTTAGTGCTAATATTTACAGGGTTTTAAACCCAGACAGACTTTATTCCATAAATTTTATAGTGGGTCTCGTAGTCTACTGGGTTTTGTTTTTGGTGTTACCAGGAATTAAAGGGTTTGGTCATTGCCCTGGAATTATGTACATCCTATATAAAAAAAGGTACTGCATTACTTCATCTTTTACTTTATATGAACGCAGAAGTTTATTGAGGTATATGTGGAGTAACCCCTAGGAAGTCACCAGTTGTCAGAAATGTCCTGTTTTAGGAAATTGCGATGCAACTTCCCAACGTGTTTATATTTTGTTAAACTGCATTACCTGGCCGATCTCCAGCACGATGAAGCAAATCCGTAGTGTCACTATTTTCTGGAAAATGATCTTACCAGCTTTTAAAAAGGGGTTACTGTCAAACTAAGAAAATGGTCTGAAGTTTTATCTAACCTTTTTTTTAAAATAATATATGAGTTGATATCCTCCCCGGAGGGAGTGGACCAATCCCGGAGGTACTGCAATACCGGGCCGATCCGCGGCAAAGGTGGAGCAAGCCCCTAGCACTTCGCCATATTCCAAAAATCAGTTTAATATCGTAGATCCCACATGGGGATCGTATCAGATATTAAGCTGATAAGAACAGATACTACACTTTGATCTTAGCCAAAAGGCCGAGAAGCGATACCAAAATATAGGAGAAAGTATGCCCGAGAAAATGTTTCTGAGGACTTACTGGTCAAGACATTTTACTTGCAAAACGTCATAAGCGGCTGCTTGTTAGCATTTTCGATGCAAAAAGATAACATTTATGTCATTAAAAGAATCACGATAGTATCGAATCGTATGCTTTTTATGGTATGAGTAATACATTGTGTATAAATTGTGATATACTGAAACAATCAGCCGCCTTTATCAAAAGTATACGGTAATGGAGTTTATACGTTTTCTTTAAATGTAAATGTAACAGAACCCAGTCATAAAATATCCTCAAAATATGATTAAAGTTTGCATGTGATTATTGTAATGTAACTCCGTGTCAGGCTAATGTAGACTGACGCATACGCAGTCACATAGGTATGGCATGCATGCTAACAAACGAGGATTTAGGGGGTGCGTAGAGAAGATATGTTTGTTTTCTTAATTCAAAAATTTGTTGTGCAAAAATTGTTCTAAAGCGCAACAGCAATAAAAATCAAAATCGCAGGAGTATATAAATCTCGAAGATTATATATATATATTTTTCATCTTAAAATAAATTTTATACTGTAAGTTATGTTTTATTTTAATGTATTGCGTTAATTCCAAATTGAACTAATTTGAAATTAATTCCGCATAATTTTCGAACAAAATAATTTGTAATTAACCAGGAGCTGTGTATGGATTTAATCTTCAATAAGTTCAATTTGGATTTATCGCAGTACCTAAAAATAAGATATAATTTCGACGTAAATCTATACAGATTCCCCTCATTGAATGAAAATTGAACTTGCCACTTGCATAAAGTTGTGTTGAGCGCGTTAGGTTTTCAGTTTGAGCAAGCATGGGTCGGCGCGTGGTTTAGAAGAGCATACTTACCTGGCACAGGAGATACCGTGATCACGAAGGCGGTTCTCCCAGGGCGAGGCTCACCATTGCACTCCGGTGGCGCTGACCCCTGCGATTAACCCAAATGTGGTTAACTCGAGTGCGCAATTTTTGTTAGTGGGGGACTGCGTTCGCGCTATCCCCCTTATTGCACTTGGTTATGCGAAAGTAATTCCTCAGTAGACCCACCTGTACAACATTACTGAGGTGAAGATTCTTAAATGGTGTAGCATCTCTTCAATATTTTCAGTTTGATATATCCCAGTGATTTCATTTAAACTACCCCATAAGAAGGAAACTTGCCTGACGATACTTATTTATACTGGTAAATTATTATGCAACATTGTATAAATGTATTGATTTGTATTCTGAAATTATCTATAGAATATTCGAACCTTTGGAGTTGTACAAATCAGAAAATATCCCACTGTATACAATACCAGAGAAATAGGTAGTGAAAGGAATTTGACTTATATGGGTGTAGGTACCAGTCATATGTTTCGGGAAAATGTAATATTACATTTACTTAACCCAAAACCCACGGGCATGGCATGGAGATACATGCCATACCCACCGTGAGTTTACTTTATTATTATTATTGTTGTTGTTATTATTATTATTATTATTATTATTATTATTATTATTATTATTATTATTATTATTATTTTAATTTATATTATTATTATTATTTTTTATTTTTTTTCTTTATTTATCTATTTGTTTATTTTTACACATAGATGGCTACACTTGTTACAAGTCACCAATGAGCCAGTTGCGAGGACTACCTGTCTCGTGTGTTTACCCTTTTCCTTGATTTTCGAAAATATCTTATCTTATAGTGCTCTTACTAAAATCAATAACATAATAGTAATAACAATGTCTATATTAAAACTAACACTCTCGATATTCAATACAGTAAAGAAAACCCTTTTCACGCGAATTCAAGCAAAGGTGAAATCAGGTAAGGCAACAAGGTCTACTAATAGACTCCTTTGTCGCTAAGCACTTGCAGAGCCATCTATGTGTAGAGAAAAAAAATCGAAAAAGGGCACAGCATTTTTCCTGGCGATATTGAGTTAAATGTTGTTTGTTTACTTTTATGACACTAACTTCAGTAGTTGCAAAATTTGGCATATTAACCTAATTGTACGTATGTTTTTCTTCACTGAAGGGATTTTATTTAATCCAAAAAATTCTAAAGACAAAAATAACAGGATTGTTTAATTATAAATTACGATTTCCCATACACAGTAACCGCTATATAGTAGGGTGGGCATATGTGTAGTACCCTTTAGTTGTCATTCGTTTCCTATGCTTTTAACGTTATGGATGAACGATTTTCTCGTGGTGGATTATGCTATCATTATCATATATTTGATGATAAAATATAAATTCACACACACAATATATATATATTGTGAGAGTTATCTCAGAATAGATAAGAAATGTAAATATATATAGTAGGTAGACCACTAACGTGTTATTGTATGTACACACACACGCACACGCATACGCATACGCAATTGCACGCACACACACATACACGCCGTCGCGCGCACACACACACACGCACACATTTAAATGGTAAGCATTAATGTTTTAGCCGGGATGAAAGGGTGAAATCCTATGTAGTCTTAGCAAAAATAATGGAATAAATATGCAGACATTCTCCTTACAACAAGAATATTTTAGAGTTAATTATTATTTTATTGTGTATAAGGTGAGTTTGAACCACCGAAGTGGGCTATAGAAAAAATTGAGTAAGACTCATTGAGTTTTCCCCTCCACGGAAATCTTTAGAAAAGGCGAAAGATTTATGCGTTTTGAAGGGAAACCAGAGTTAGGAATGTATGGTAAGCGAATTGACCAACAAAGGTAGACTGAGGATTCGTAGAGAGAATAAGGGCAAGAAAGATATCATGAAATAAACACTATTATAATAAGTCCGATATGCGAAGCTTAGCCTCGCCCGGAAAACGATGTTATTTTATTTAATAAGGATTAGCACGCATAAAAGTAAATGTGTTATGATATTTACGTTAACCAAATATATAAAGCAGGTAGTTTGAACATAACAGAATTTAAACAATTGAAATTGAACATTGCTTATGAGGAGGAATATTTTTTCCCTTAAATCATCAACCATGGAATAACGGTTTTAAGATACATGAACGTTTTTATTCCCGTATTAGATTATCTTGTAGGACCTAGAAATGTGCAGCCTGAATTTCATTGGAGATGCAGTGGAATAGACAATATGAAGTTTAGTTTAGTCCTGTGCCACGTGATTTGATATGTATGTGTTGTTTTAAACTATGTATAGTATATGCATTAAGTTCCCCTCTATATTTTAGTGTAAACCATTTGATCAAATAGGTGTAGATTATGTAAATATTTTTAAATGGGCAAAGTACGTCCACATATTACATCATACATATATCAGCATGCAAAAGGGTGAAAAGCCGTTGTATTAGAAGAAAGAGCTCATAAAATGTAGTTTGTGAATGAATGTAGAATGTGAAAGTATGATCATACTTTATAGATCACTTCTATAGTGCGATTGCCGGTTTCTCGCCGAGATTCTCGGAATATGTTCAACCACGATGAGGACTTTTTAGTGTAATCCTCTGAGCGGGAAGCAGCTCTCAAGTGTTTTTGCTGAGAGATTTGATGACCGTTCTGACTCGGTTTACCGATGTTGAAGGAGGATCACACAGGCTGAGTGGTTGAACGTCAGTCCACATGAAGTGTTCAAGAACTTTTGAGAACTCCTGACAAGGAGGAAAAAATAATCATATTAATAAAGGTGAAAGTTTTCTGCTTTGTGGATTTCAAAATCCAAAAGAGTACCTTAAGTGATTTGAGTATCTGTGCTTATAGTTAACGTAATATTTCATGATTCCAAATGTCTAAGACAAATATCCATGAAATCATTTTTTTTTTTCGGTACTATTACATTTACAAGCATTACGGTTAGATACAAATGTGCTTTGTGTACTATTGATGCTATTATTATCAGTAATGTCTTTCGCTACCAATGTTAGTGTTGTATTACTATTGAAGTTATTATTACCTCCTTTAGTCTGTAACCCCTTATACTTCATGTAAATGTGTGACTTGGTAGCAGCAGTAACGCGAAAGTCTGGATGAATCGGAAAACGTGCTTAACAACGAACACGAATCTCGGTTATGTATACCATGCGTCCTTGAAGTAGACCATAATAATGTGTAAACAGATTAGTAGAACATTAAAGAAATTTCGTCTTAAACGGAATACTAATAGACTGTAAATCCAGGCAAAGGAATATAAAATCGTAAACTTGTCAAATGTTCAATGTTAAACATGATGTAACAATTATATCATATCAAGCTTGGCAATTGTGTTTAGTGAATCGTGTGATCTAGTGTTTTGGTTCTCTGAGTAATTCGCAAATAGTATGTTTGAGTTTACGTATGGAGGGTATTTCAACTTCTATATAAAATCCATACTGCATTACTTCATCTTATGCACTTGAATATTTTGTGGAGGCTTAGATGTCTCATGAGTGGGGAAAGGGCTTTCACACATTCCGAGTTTAAGGTGATACTAACGTTATTGATTATGCAGTATCAACGGTTTTTTATAAATTTCATGTTAATATCCTCCCAGAGACAGTACTGTAGATCAACCCTTGAGGTAGTGCAATACCTCCGATCCACCCGAGTAAATCTCCAGTTCTCAGAAATCCGTTTAATATCGCGTGTTTTTAAAAGGGGGGGGGGGGTGTTACGCCACAATATGTTTACATATTGCCTAGATTGAATGCATTACCCTTTACCGATCACCGACAACGAGGAAGCAAATGTGTCCACTTTTGTGGGAAACCTTTTTAATATCAGCTCTTTAGAGAGTAGCTACTATCAAACATTGAGAATGCTACACACTTTACAATTAGTTCATATCTTCATCAAGAGAATGGAACAATGAAAGATATATTTTCTTTGAAAGCTGTTGTAGATAATGGTTCTGGTGTTCTGTGGGGAGAGTGGTTCAAGCCCTTTTATTTGCATTTCTGTAAAAAATGTTACAATATGCTTCTATCTTCACTTGATATACACTGTAGATGAAGTCAAGGTGTCACAGAGTAGAAAAATATTTTTCATTTACAGACCCCTAATTTGATATGATAGTAATATTATTGATAATATACCTGTGTCAATGAGTTCATAAAATTAATTATTTTATATCTTGATTATAAGTAGATTAATCCGGATGTACTAGCGACCCAGTTTGACATTGTTAATTTTTACAGAATAACAGACACATAATGTTAATATAATGTAATTCCAAAAAGTTGATGCAAATCCCCTTTGGAGGGAATGGATCAGGTTTGGAGGTACTGTATTATCTTATGTTAATAATTTGACTTAATATATTGGAATGATATTTTCCCTGGAGGGAGTGGACCAATCCCGCAGGTACTGGAATACCGGGCTGATCCGCGGCTAAGTTGGAGCAAGCCCCTAGCATTTCCCCATTTTTCAAAAAATCGATATACTAGATATTTATCTTACATGGATTAGCACACTTGAAAGCAAATGTGTAATCATGGTGCTCAAATTAACCAAATATAATTGTCAGGTAGATTTAACTTAATTAGATATAACACTTGAAATTGAAACGTCACATATGAATAACGTTATTCATTATCATAAACAATCAACATCGAGATTTTATTTTAAGATGCATGAATCTTTGGATTCAAAAACAAAAGCATCAGGGTGTACTTAATATCTATACACCTAAAATTTCATTGTAAATTTCACTGAAGAAATATGCTTCCCTGGTAGATATGGTTTAGTTTAGTTCCACCTCCATGGCTTATTAGTTTTGAAATGGCCAAACTATGTCCACATATTACATCATACATGTAGCAACATATGAACGCGTGAAAATCCAGTGTAGTAGAACGAAGTCGTCAGTAAAAAGTAGTCTGTGGACGAACTTCTATCTCGAAACCATGATCATACTTTATAGGATCACTGCTATAGTGCGATTGCCGGGTTCTCGCGAATCTCGGAATATGTTTCAAACCCCGATTTTTATGAAT
>NW_023640072.1:0-11611 GCF_015228065.2 Penaeus monodon
CCTGCTGCCGGTTTAAAGCATAGCTGGTGACGATAAAAACACGGGCGGAAGGAAACGCAAACCACCGCTCTAAATTGCCAAGAAAATCATAGAAATCCATGATCGCCAACGTCCTTGTAGGACAGGGCACTTGGAAAAAAAAAAAAAAAAAATTATATATTTGAATATTTATATGTATAAGGCCGCGGTGGCCGAGTGGTTAGAGCATCGGACCCAAGACTGTCACGACAGCAATCTGAGTTCGAGGGTTCGAGTCACCGGGGGCATTTTTTCCCTTGGGCAAGGAACTTCACCTTGATTGCCTACCTAGCCACGGGGTGGGCAAGCCAGCCCAAGTCAGTGCCGGGTAAATAGAGATGGTGACTCGATAAAAACACCGGGCGTAAGGCAATGGCAAACCACCGCTCTAAATTGCTAAGAAAATCATGGAAATCCATGATCGCCAACGTCCTGGAGGGTCAGGGCATTTGGGGGAAAAAAAAAAAAAAAAAAAAAAAAAAAAAAAGTATATATATATTTATATATATATATTTATTATATATAAATAAATATATATATATATATAAATAAATATATATATATATATAAATAAATATATATAAATAATTATATATTTATATATATATATATACATATATACACATATATATACATACATACGTGGTAGGGTCCCCATTTCCTTTCCACGGAGAGTGCCGGTGTTACCTTTTAGGTAATATTTCTCTCTATTTATCCGGGCTTGGGACCAGTACTGACTTGGGCTGGCTTGCCCACCCAGTGGCTAGGTAGGCAATCGAGTGTGAAATTCCTTGCCCAAGGGAACAACAACGCCGGCCGTGGACTCGAACCCCCGAATTCAGATTGCCGTCGTGACAGTCTTGAGTCTGATGCTCTAACCACTCGGCCACGCGGCCCCTATCATCATCAATAACGGTATGCTTATACATATTTATAATACATATATATTATATATAAATATATATATATATATATATATATATATATATATATATATATATATATATATATAAATATTATATATAATATATATAATACATATATAATATATATATATATAGAAATATGTGTGCGCGCGCGTGTGTGTGTGTGTGCGTGCCTGCATGTGCGTGTGTGTGTCTGTGCGTGTGTGTGTCTGTGCGTGTGTGTGTGTGTGTGTGTACATGTGTGTGTGTGTGTGTACATTGTGTGTGTGTGTGTGTGTGTTTGTGTGTGTGTGGTGTGTGTGTGTGTGTGTGTGTGTGTGTGTGTGTGTGTGTGTGTTGTGTGTGTGTGTGTGTGCATGTGCGTGTGCGTGTGTGTGTGTGCATGTGCGTGTGTGTGCGCATGTGTGTGTGTGCATGCGTGCGTTCAATTTCCTCACCTCTTTCTGTATATACTCTGGGTTGACACATGGCTCACACCTACACTTAAAGAAGTACTGCTGTTTCAAGGACTGCTGTCTCTCTTCGCGCGTTTGTCGACAGTAATGTGGACCTACAAAGACATTCTATGAGACCAAGTCTACAATTATATATATATATATATTTTTTTTTTTTTTTTTTTTTTTTTTTTTTTTATGGAAGCAGGTGGAAGTATTGACTCTTTCATATGACAGTCTTATCATTAAAAATACTATTCATTTTCACACCATAGCAGTTGGTTATCTGGCTGCCATTCTCAACGTCTTCAATTGTGCGAATAACCAGCTTATCCTTGTAGAAACTGTTAAAAGAAAAATAGAGAAAAAGAGAAAATAATGATGCCCTGCAGTTCTAATGAATTATAACTATTAAACATTTTTACCTCATGCAGAGGTAAAAATAAACTTCTTAAAATTTAATAGAAAGAGACTAAATGGAAATAATGTCCATACTTCAAAGAAGAAAAAATGTATCTTATTTTAAGTATACTTTCATTTGCATAAATTGCAATCAGATAACCTGTTTATGATGTTGGGTTTACATGAGTGATTCATGAGGCTTGCAGTTGGGTAAATGGCAGAAGCAATTCTAGCTTGAACCACATGCTGGATCATACTGCCTGCACCTGTATGAGGGTGAAGAGAATTATTCATATAACATTTCATAATCCCTTTTGGTGAAAACAAAAGATGAATACACAAAATAAGGCATTTTAAAGATAAAATTTTTCTTTCCTTGTAACCGGGTGTCATGTCTAACTTACTGTGGCAATCTCTCAGGTGCTGGGACTCTCAAATTAATCTTGCATAAGAACAACAAACTAGAAGGAAACAGGAAAATTCCAACAAGCATCTACTGTCACTGTCCCCACAACCATCAGCAATGTCAGTGAGCAAACTTGGAATACTGAGATACTGGCTGTCTGAGTAAGTGACTCACAAGAACAGAAGGGAAGGGTATCTACAGATACATAAGCTCTTAGACAGAAAAAGGACCTTATTAATCCTATAAAGGTTAATTTTTCAGACATAACTGTAATCTACAAAATAAACATCCTAGGTGGGGAAATCTTACTTTTGGAATCAGTTGTGATTTGTGTGACAGCATGGGCATTTGAAACAAGCTGCGCAACATGTCTCATTATTGCAGAGGCCAAATGTGGGATATCAAGTGGTGCTGAGTCCTTCTGCATGTCCTCATTGTGTTTCCGGAAGCTTGTCTTGTCAAGGATAGCTATTGCTAGGATTATTGCAGCCTACAAAACAACAGAGATGACAATTAGTAAAATATTATCACATATTTGTTGTCAGTTGCCCTTGCCACAATGCTGAACTCTTCTCCAAAGATCACAAAAAGAGGGGAAATAATGCAGTCTTCAGTGCAATCAAATTATTTATACTGATCATAAACATTTCTCTTCAATTTTTTTACCCATACTAACTGTACCCCAAAGAACATGAGAAGAGGATAAAAACTGCAATCCTCACAACAATCAAATTAATCATACTGAGCATAAGAATTAGTCTTAAATTTTTTTAACCCCCGATTTCCTAAATACTAACAAAGACAATAATTTGGTTTGGTTGGAAATATGTCTTCTAAATTACAATACATATGCAAGGTAACATAAGACATGCAGCTTTGAAAATGTGAAGCACTTATTGCTGATATAGTAGGGACGGACATGAAAAAAAAAATCACCTGGAACTTTAACAAATTGCATAGCAGCTAAGTGTGCGTGTGTGTATGTGTATGTGTATGTGCGTGTGTGTGTGTGCGTGTGTGGGTGCGTGTGTGTGCGTGAGTGTGTGTGTGCGTATGTATATGTGTGTGTGTGTGTGTGTGTGTGTGTGTGTGTGTGTGTGTGTGTGTGCATGTGTGTGTGTGTGTGTGTACGCATGTGTATATGTGCGTGCGTGTATATGTGTGTCCATGTGCATAGTCTTTAACTGTTATATTTGTTGGGTACAATATTTTTAGAGTAAAAACAAATAAAATATACAGTGTTACATAACATTCACTATATTTTATGACAGTACCAATTCAAAATGTTCATTACAAATATTTCTACAAAATCATAATATATCTACATTGAAACAAATGACTGTTCCTTCTTTTAATATGCATTTTTTGTAGAATTCCAGCAACACAATACACTCAGTGAAAAAAATTTAAATGTTACAATCTATCATCAAGGAAACGCATCACTTCAACATAATAACATACAATGCAATACTGTAGCTGATCTTCTGGGAGACAATTATCAAAGTGAGGCAAGAGGTGGTAGACGGCTCGATAACCATCAGACAAATTCCGGCCATTATACACACCAGAGTCTCCCACTCCGGCCACCCTTCCTTTCAATGATTCATTCCTGAGGAAGAGATGGTTTGAGGTGTACATGGAGGTTGGAAAGTTCTCTAATAATAGTTTATCATCTCCTTATCTTTTCCTTTTGTGGTCCAAGCTGCTAGCTTTCTATGGTTTATATTTCTTTCACTGGTCAATAAGTTTTATGGAACTTTCTATGCATTAGCAATTTTTGTTTACTTTCCTTATCAAACTTAATCTAATCTTTTCTCAAGCAAAGGCCAACAACAGGCAAGACTAAATCAGCAGTGAGGGATATGACTACCATGTTTGATGGCCATTATCAAGCAAATTGATAAGAGCAGACTTTTTAAGATGGGTTAGAGGGCCCTAAAGATGCCTCAGAGAGGGGAGGAGGCTTAGTCAGTTAACCCAATACTGCTGGAGAAAATGCTGTGCTTATTATTATTATTATTATTATTATTATTATTATTATTATTATTATTATTATTATTATTATTATTTTATTATTATTATTATTATTATTATTATTATTATTATTATTATTATTATTAATTTTTTTTTTTTTTTTTTTTTTTTTTTTTTTTTTTTTTTTTTCTTTTTTTCTTTTTTTTTTTTTGTGAAATGTCTCTGCACATAGATGGCTCTGCTAGTGCTTAGCCACAAAGGAGTCAATTAGTAGACCTTGTGACCTTATATACAATATATACACATATAATATACATATTTATGCATACATATATATATATATATATATATATATATATACACAATATATACACATACATATATACAATATATATGTATATTTATATATATTTGTGTATATATACATATATACAATATACAATTATACACATTATATTATATATATATTATATATAAAATATTATATATATATATATATCACATATAATATATATATAATATATCTATATATGTTATATATATATTTATCATATATTATATATTATATATGTATTATATTATATCTCTTATATTTGTTAATTATTTTAAAATATATTATAATATTACTATATACATATATTATTATATCTTATATCTATATATTTTTAAAATTATATATAATGTGTATAATTTTTATTTGTATATATGTTATATAACCCCAATATCATAAATATACATATTATTGTATATATGTATTGTTTAATATATTGTGTATATATATATTATATATATATATATATATGTATGCATAAATATGTATTTTAAATATGTGTATATATTGTATATAAGGTCACAAGGTCTACTAATTGACTCCTTTGTGGCTAAGCACTAGCAGAGCCATCTATGTGCAGAGACATTTCACAAAAAAAAAAAAGAAAAAAAGAAAAAAAAAAAAAAAAAAAAAAAAAAAAAAAAAAAAATAATAATAATAATATAATAATAATAATAAAATAATAATAATAATAATAATAATAAAAAATAATATAATAATAATAATTAATAATAATAAATAATAATAATAATAAAAATAATAATAAAATAATCCAGCATTTTCTCCAGCAGTATTGGGTTAACTAAACTATGCCTCCTCCCCTCTCTGAGGCATCTTTAGGCCCTCTAACCCATCTTAAAAAGTCTGCCCCTTATAAATTTTTGCTTGATAAGGGCCATCAAACATGGTAGTCATATCCCTCACTGCTGATTTAGTCTTGCCTGTTGTTGGCCTTTGTTTGAAGAAAAGATTAATTAAGTTTGATAAGGAAGTAACAAAAATTGCTAATGCATAGAAAGTTCCATAAAACTTATTGACCAGTGAAAGAAATATAAACCATAGAAGCTGCATTTGGGACCAAAAAAGGGAAAAGATAAGGAGATGAATAAACTATTATTAGAAACTTTCCAACCCCCCATGTACCCTCAAACCATCTCTTCCTCGGGAAATAAATCATTGAAAGGAAGGGTGGCCGGAGTGGGAGACTCTGGTGGGGTATAATGGCCGGAATTTGTCTGATGGTTTCGAGCCGTCTACCACCTCTTGCCTCATTTTTGATAATTGCCCTCCCAGAAATCAGCTACAGTATTGCATTGTATGTTATTATGTTGAAGTGATGCTTTTCCCCTTGATGATAGATTGTAACATTTAAATTTTTTTCACTGATGTATTGTGTTTGCTGGAATTCTACAAAAAATGCTATTAAAAGGGGAAACCCAGTCATTTGTTTAAATGTAGATATATTATGATTTTGTAGAAATAATTTGTAATCATTTTGAATTGGTACTGTCATAAAATATAGTGAATGTTATGTAACACTGTATATTTTATTTGTTTTTACTCTAAAAATATTGTACCCAACAAATATACAGTTAAGACTATGCACATGGACACACATATACACGCACGCACATATACACATGCGTACACACACACACACACACATGCAAACACACACACACACACACCACACACACACACACATATACATACGCACACACACACTCACGCACACACACGCACCCACACACGCACACACACACACGCACATACACATACACATACACACACGCACACTTAGCTGCTATGCAATTTGTTAAATTTTCCAGGTGATTTTTTTTTTCATGTCCGTCCCTACTATATCAGCAATAATGCTTCCATTTTCAAAGCTCATGTCTTTTTGTTACCTTGCATATTATTGTAATTTAGAAGACATATTTCCAACCAAACCAAATTATTGTCTTTGTTAGTATTTGGGAAATCGGGGGTTAAAAAATTTAAGACTAATTCTTATGCTCAGTATGATTAATTTGATTGTTTTTGAGGATTGCAGTTTTTATCCTCTTCTCATGTTCTTTGGGGTACATTTTAGTATGGGTAAAAAATGAAGAGAAATGTTTATGATCAGTATAAAAAATTTTGATTGCCTGAAGACTGCATTATTTCCCCTTTTTTTTGTGATCTTTGAGAAGAGTTCAGCATTGTGGCAAGGGCAACTGACAACAATATGTGATAAAATTTTTACTAATTGTCATCTCTGTTTGTTTTGTAGGCTGCAATAATCCTAGCAATAGCTATCCTTGACAAGACAAGCTTCCGGAAACACAATGGGGACATGCGAAGGACTCAGCACCACTTGATATCCCACATTTGGCCTCTGAAATAATGAACATGTTGCGCAGCTTGTTTAAAATGCCCCATGCTGTCACACAATCACAACTGATTCCAAAGTAAGATTTCCCCACCTAGATGTTTATTTTGTAGATTTACAGTTATGTCTGAAAAATTAACTTTATAGGATTAAAAAGGTCCTTTTTCTGTCAAAGAGCTTATGTATCTGTAGATACCCTTCCCTTCTTTTCTTGTGATTCACTTACTCAGACAGCCATATCTCAGTATTCCAAGTTTGCTCACTGACATTGCTGATGGTTTTTGGGACAGTGACAGTAGATGTTTTGTTGGAATTTTCCTGTTTCCTTCTAGTTTTGTTGTTCTTATGCAAGATTAATTTGAAGTCCCACACCTGAGAGATTGCCACAGTAAGTTAGACATGACCCCCGTTACAAGGAAAGAAAAATTTTATCTTTAAATGCCTTTTTTTGGGGTATTCATCTTTTGTTTTCACCAAAAAGGATTATGAATTTATATGAATAATTCCCTCTTCACCCTCATACAGGTGCAGGCAGTATGATCCAGCATGTGGTTCAAGCTAGAATTGCTTCTCCATTTACCCAACTGCAAGCCTCATGAATCACTCATGAAAACCCCCAAACCATCATAAACAGGTTATCTGATTGCAATTTATGCAAATGAAAGTATACTTAAAAAAAGATACATTTTTTCTCTTTGAAGTATGGACATTATTTCCATTTAGTCTCTTTCTATTAAATTTTAAGAAGTTTATTTTACCTCTGCATGGGGAAAAAATGTTTAATAGTTATAATTCATTAGAACTGCAGGCATCATTATTTTCTCTTTTTCTCTATTTTTCTTTTAACATTTCTACAAGGATAAGCTGGTTATTCGCACAATTGAAGACTTTAGAAGGCAGCCAATAAACCAAATGCTATGGTGTTTAAAAAGAATAGTATTTTTAATGTAAGACTGTCATATGAAAGAGTCAATACTTCCACCTGCTTCCATAAAAAAAAAAAAAAAAAAAAAAAAAAAAAAATATTATAATATATAATTGGGGAGACTTGGGCTCATAGAATGTCTTTGTAGGTCCACATTACTGTCGACAAACGCGCGAAGAGAGACAGCATCCTTGAACAGCAGTACTTCTTTAATTGTGGGGTGAGCCATGTGTCAACCCAGAGTATATACAGAAAAAGGTGAGGAAATTGAACGCACGCATGCACACACACACATGCGCACACACCCCGCACTGCACACACACACACGCACATGCACATACACACGCACATGCACCCACACGCACATGCACACACACACACACACACACACACACACACACCACACACACACACACACACACACACACACCACACCACACACACCACACCACACACACACTATACACATCACACACACATACATGTACCCCACACACACACATGTAAAATACACACACACACATGTTTTCATACACACACACACACACACACACACACACACCCGCCAGACACACACACGCACATGCAGGGACGCACACAACACACACGCGCGCGCACACATATTTCTATATATAATTATTTTTATATGTATTATAAAATATTATATTAATATTTATATATATATATATATATATATATATATATATATATATATTATATATATATATTTATATATAATATATATGTATTATAAATATTTATAAACATACCGTTATTGATGATGATAGGGGGCCGCGGTGGCCGAGTGTTTAGAGCATCAGACTCAAGACTGTCACGACGGCAATCTGAATTCCCGGGGGGGCGAGTCACCGGCCGCGTGTTTTTTCCCTTGGGCAAGGAATTTCACATCGATTGCCTACCTAGCCACTGGGTGGGCAGCCAGCCCAAGTCAGTACTGGTCCCAAGCCCGGATAAATAGAGAGAAATATTACCTAAAAGGTAACACCGGCACTCTCCGTGGGAAAAGGGAAATGGGGGCCCTACCACGTATGTATGTTATATATGTGTATTATGTATATATATATATATAATATATAATTATTTATATATATTTATTTATATATATTATTTTATTTATTTTATATATATATATATATTTATTTATATATAATAAATTATATATATAAATATATATATACTTTTTTTTTTTTTTTTTTTTTTTTTTTTTTTTCCCCAAGTGCCCTGACCCTCCAGGACTTGGCGATCATGGATTTCCATGATTTTCTTAGCAATTTAGAGCGGTGGTTTGCCATTGCCTTCCGCCCGGTGTTTTTTTTCGAGTCCCATCTCTATTTTTCCCGGCACTGACTTGGGCTGGCTTGCCCACCCATGGCTAGGGAGGCAATCAGGTGAAGTTCCTTGCCCAAGGAACATGCACCGGTGACTCGAACCCTCGAACTCAGATTTGCTGTCGTGACAGTCCTTGGGTCCGATGCTCTAACCACTCGGCCACCGCGGCCTTATACATATAAATATTCAAATATATTTTTTTTTTTTTTTTTTTTCCAAGTGCCCTGTCCTACAAGGACGTTTTGGGGTCATGGATTTCTATGATTTTCTTGGCAATTTAGAGCGGTGGTTTGCCGTTGCCCTTTCCCCCCAGTGGTTTTTATCAAGTCACCATCTCTATTTCACCGGCTAGCGGCTTTACCCCGGATAGCGGCCAGGGAGGCAATCGAGGTGAAGTTCCTTGCCCAAGGGAAAAACGTGCCGGCCGGTGACTCAAACCCTTGAACTCAGATTGCCCCTCGTGACGTCCTGAGTCCAATGCTCTAACCACTCGGCCACCGTGGCCTGGTTTCCCTGTTTTGAGCCGCCGTGGTCCACAGCATGATACTTAATTGTAGTTTTTCATGTTTTTGATGCTCTTTGGAGTGAGTACTGGTAAAGGGGCCCCAGTTCCTTTCCATGGAGAGTGCCGGTGTTACCTTTTAGGTAATCATTCTCTCTATTCATCCGGGGTTGGGACCAGCACTGACTTGGGCTGGCTTGCCCACACAGTGGCTAAAAAAGGCAATCGATGTGAAGTTCCTTGCCCAAGGAACTTCATCGTATCTAGGTTCGATTTACCTAAAAATTATGTAAATCCACGCGTGCTCACTTACGCGCGCAGCGATGCGTGTGTACATGGATGCACCTACGCACTCACATGCGGCGATTGGGGTGTGCACTTGCACTGATTTCATATAAAAATATAAATATATTTTATATATAAAATATATATATATATATATATATATATAATATATATATATTTTATATTTATATATATATTTACATAAATATATTGTATTGTATTGTATGTAAATATTAATTATGAATATTCATATATATATATATATATATAATATTATATATATATATATATATATATATATTATATATATATATTATATTATATATTTATATATATATTTATTTAGTTGAGAAGGAGCCTTGGGGGTTCCACTCAACTTTTATTTTCTCCTGACAAACCTCTACACCAATGATTAATATAGAAATGATAAATTCTACCACATCGCCCGTCGATTGGTTATCAAGGGGCGCGTTATTCAGTGGGCAACCGGCTGATAATGTTTTAAATATGCTCTGGAAGACAAAGAAGACAAAGAAAACATGTCCCCAATTAAAAAACACATTAAAAATCGGAACGTGGGAAAGTAAGGAAAATGAAAGAGATGGGTAATTTCATACTCTCTGTAACGAAATGGATAATACAACATTCAAATACTAGGGAAACAGTGAGACCAATTTGGAAAAGTAAAGGAAGTTTCAAACTAAGAAAACAAGACAGTTCTTTTTTCTGGAAAAGAAGAAGGAAATTATAGTCACGGAGTTGCTATGATTCTCACAAAAAAAAATGCAAATGCACTAATTGGGTACAGCCCAATAAATAATCGCATTTTAAAAGTCAGAATACAAGCAAAACCTTGTAACATTTTCACCAACCAATATTGCAAATTTATGAGGAAATGGAAAATTTTTATAACACTCTCCAAGAAAATTTAGACACAAAACCAAAAAGAGATGTAAAAGTAATCATGGGAGACCTCAACGCCAAGTAGGCAAAATGGTCTGAAAAATGACACCTGTGGAAAATTCGGGCCTTGGAGATAAAATGAAAGAGGTAAAGATTTTATTGAATTCATCATCATCATCAAAGGGGCTAACGCCGACGGGGGCGCCCCGCATGGCCCATCCACCCTTTGCTTCCAGCCACGAGGATCCCTCGAGGCGAGTCTCCAGGCAGGCACACGGCCCTTCTCTAATTCCTCGCGACAGGTCTCGTTGACTGCCCAAGCCTGATCTTATAGGTCGTCTCACAGGTCCTCCTCCACCCAGGGTTTTTCTCGCAGAGAGACAACCTGATGGGCAGGTCCGTCCATAGGGAAGCGAGCTAGGTGGCCATATAGCCTGATTGGCGATTCCGGATTATGCAGTAACAGGTCCCATGCCAGTTTCACGGTGTAACCGCCGGTTGGAACACTGGTCTGCCAACTGTACCCCATGATCCGGCGAAGGGACTTGTTTTACAAAAGGCATCAAGGCGAGACTCCAAGACACTGGATAGCACCCCGGTTTCGCTTTCCCTAGAGCAAAACTGGCAGTATCAAAGGGGTTAAGAACGCCCTTTGGCCTTTTGCTAGGGACCGACATCTCCAACGCTCTTGTTGATCGGTTCATGGTCCTGTGCCAGACCATCGTCTACTGACTTCTGGTCTGACAACCCAGGATATGGACTACGCTACCAAGTATTAAAACTT
>NW_023640073.1:0-11610 GCF_015228065.2 Penaeus monodon
GTGTTTTATGTGCTCGTTTTTGTGATCGAAGTACGTGTACGGTTGTGATCATGTAGTGGGGTCTGTGTGTATGTGTAAATGTGCATGTGTGTGTGCGTGTATGTGTGTATATGTATGTGTGTGCGTGCGTGTATGTGTGTGTGTACGTGTATATATACGTGTGCGTGTTTTTTGTACACGTATGTGGTATTTGTGCGTGTGAATGGGGGTAACTATGTAAGGTTTGTACGCGTTTGTGTGAGTGAAGACAAATGTAGTTACGTGAAAATATGCGTGTGAACATGTCATTATTTATAGATATTACTTTGCACATTAACATATGAGACTCGATCATCAGCTCTCATTTCAAACCATTCATTTATGATCATGTAAAACCGTTGTTTGGGCTTTTACTGCTGAACCACATATTCCGTTTAATTCTACTTCCTGTTACAGCACTTCCTTTTATTGAAAATGACTCAAAGGGAAAGAATAAATATCGGAAAAAAATTAAAGGGTGAGTTCTGGTGGTTTGCCAGGAGGATTAACATATATACAACCTATTATGATTTTCATTACGTTTTCGTTCATGTCGCGGGCCCAAAAAGATATTATCCGCCGTCCGTTACAAAGTTGGTAATGATATAAAAAAAAAAAAGAGCGACAGTGACGTGGCCCCCAGCCCAAGCCTCCATTCTCTCTGTGTCTGTGGCGGTCAGGTGTGCATCCTCACCTTCGCGGCATTTTTTTTTTTTCTGGGCAACTATTTGTGCTTTATTTCTAGACAGTCAAAATACTTATTTTGTACTTCTTTCTTCTATTTTTTACAGTGGTTTCGGTGTAGAGCGTGGTATCCTGTGCAGGTGTTTTGTCTCCAGTTGTTCTTGCGCCTGTGCAGTACTGTTGCTGCTTTGCCTCTCTTTTTTAATTAGTCTGTGGCTGCAGCTGCTCGTGCATGCATGTCAGTTTGCAAATCTGATCACGACACATCGACTTATATATATATATATATGTATTTTTATATATATTATATATATATATTTATTTATTTATATATACATATATATATATTAAAATATATATATATATATATATATATATATATATATGGATGTATATATTTCAATATATAAGTATATATCCCTTCACACAGACAAAAAAAAAAAAAAAAAAAAACTGATGGATAGGGTTGACAAAGTATTGAAATTGCATGATTACTAGTTTTTTTTATTTGTCTCTCCGTACACTCACAATTTCATCATCACTTTGGAAGATCAAGCATTCTTCCATATCCTGGATGGACTTGTTAATCTGCACCTTCACGTTGGAAGACATGGTTTCTCCACGTTCTCTCGCAAAGCCTTCCCGAAGCCCGGGGCTGTGAAGTCCTTCAATCATTGCCGTCCAGTTGCTTGCACTTTCAAGCAGGTCATGACCCGAAACTTGCAGTGTAGCTGGCGATGTTCTGAGGCACAAGGTTTAACAAGTTGATCTGGATGTCGGCGAACAGCTTGTCCACACGTTCTACAACTTGACCAGAAACAGTCTGTGCTGGAGCTTCTCCAACACCGAAAAGGTTGGGGGTTAGTCGGCGTTGGCACGGCGTTTTCTACGCAACCAAACCCGGGTGGCCACTCTAAAAAAAATAATTAAGTCACAATCAGACACTATGATTGAGTTTTTTTAAGAATAGAATATAAATGTCATGAGTGATTTTCCCTTAAAAACTTTAAATTAAGGTTGAAAAAGAAAATGCTACTTACCCCTTTCTTTTCATTTGACCCCTCCCTATCAGCTTTAAAGGGGGGGACTTGGGCGGCGCAGGAGCAGAGTCCAGTCACGTTGGCCCTTTAGTGATGCTGAAGTTCTGGAGCTGCTTCCGTCAGAGTTAATTTGGAAGGGATTTTTGACCTCCTTTCTGCACGTTTTTTGGAATCACACCACCCTTTGTTTTGCCAAAAAAAATTTGAAATAAAAAGAAAGGATGATAAGGGGGTAACAACCAATATGAAAACAGTAAAAAACTTAAATCAAGGGAATTTATAACAGAATATTACTCCATTTTGCGTAGCTCCTTCAAAAGCACTGCTCGAGTATCTGGTTGGGGCGTGGGGGGGTTTGGCGACGGCGCGGGCAAGAGGGGCGAGAGTCCCCCCCTTTTCGCAGGGAATGCCCTAGCGTCGACCCATTGGTTGGTGGGCCCACACACAGGCCAGACCCCCGCCTCTCAGACCTCAAAATGATTACTCTGTACAAAAATGTCATAGACAAAATACTCTTCTAAGATTTTAAAATTTAAAAATAACACATATATATTATTTAAATCATTGGGCCGAAAAAAATCACCGAAGGTTCTGAACTGTTCCCTTTAAATCTCCTACCCTCCAATATATATTTAAATTTGCTGAGAAAGCTTTTCTGAAAAGACTTTCGAAAAAATTTTTAAAAGAAATCTTTATGAAAAAAAATTCAATGAAAGCTTTTTTAAAATCTACAGCTGAGAACATCGCGAAGAACGTAATACGAATGAACGCACTCTCAAGCAGCATAAACTTACATGTATGCAGATATGCCAATGTCTGTGTGTATGTATACATGTATGTATGCAGGTATTTATATATATGTGTGTATGTGTGTGTGTGTATGTGTATCAGTCTCTTTATTCATGACTGTATTTATTTCTAATTCTATGAATATGAATACATGCACACACATACACACACACACATATATGGGTGTGTTCATATTCATATATATAATATATATATAGTATATATATATATATATATATATATTATGTATATATACATATATACTCACACACATATTTTTATATGTGTGTATGTACATACATATGAATACATTTATACGAGTACATATATATATATATATATATATATAATATATATATATTAATATATATATATATATATACGTATACTCACACACACGCATACACCAAATATGTCTCAGTATCTGAGTCTATGTATATATATTCCTATATAATATTTATATATATAATATATATATATATATATATATATATATATATATATATATATATATGTATAGGAAATGGTGATTATTCGAATGGTGTATAATCCGAAGACTGCAATTATATATTATATATATAAATATATATATATACATATATATATATATATATAATATATATATATATATATATTCTTTTTTATGGATATTTCATTTGTATTTCTAAAATCCACTTTTTATATTTTAGGTTCACATCGTAAACTCTGAGAATGAATATGGGGAGATTTATCATGTTGGGTTCGTGTTAATTGAAGAAAAAAATCCCAATAATGCTAAGTGTCTCTCGTGCGGAGCTTATTGCTGCAAGTATGGTATTTTTTGAACAACTGATGAGATGATTCGTCAGTCTAAAATTCCCTCACACTTTTTTAAAGTACATTTTAAAATGACACTACGGCTCTTAGTCATTTATGATTTAACAAAGCGGCCATGCTTAGTAATTAAAAGCTACGATTTCTTGTATCATGATTTATTTCCCCACTTCTCTCTTTGTATGTGTACGCCTGTCTCTCTTCTCCCTCTCGCCTCCTTCCATTCTCTCTCCTTTCATCCTCTCTCCTTTCTCTCCTCCTCCCTCCTCTCTCTCTTTCTCACCCCCCACCTCTGTCGCTCCTTTACTTTCCTCACTCTAACTCTGTCACACACTCACTCACTTTTAATTACATACATCCCCCTCTCACATACACACACATACCACGCACTCACGGTATTCCCAAAATTTCAATGAAGGGGTTATCATTATTTCATTTTTGTACTGTAAATATAGCCACGGCATTGACCTATTCAATACTTTGTTTAGAGTAATGCAACAAAAATTTATTCTAATCAAACACCTATCTGCTTTCTGCGCATGACAAAAACTACATAATTAAAAAAAATTATAAAAAACTGAAAATATATGTCGAGCCTCGAAAAGCTACCCAAAACATCGCCACCGGGTCGGGAGGTTGGGACGATTTTGAAAAATTACATATTCATTACAAAAAAAAACATACACATACTGCAATTGTATGCATTTATATATAACTTTTTTGTAAATATATGTTTATGCATTATATATATATATAATATATTATTTATATTATATATATATATATATAAATATTATTATATTATACATATTTTAAACACACCCCTTTTTTTTGTCAATTTTTAACAATAACATACACACAAAAAAACACACACAACACATTCCTATGAACGGATGTTCAGAAATTTGATGAATTGCGGGAACATCTTTCTTTTCCCTTTAAAAATAATATGCAATCACTGAGACTAAAGATTTTCCGATAAACACATTTTTAAATAGAAATACATAGTAAAAATTTTTTACATGGGCAAAGTGGGGGCTTTTAAAAACTTTCTTGTTTTTTAAAAGGGTTGTGACACTGCTGGAACTATATAAACCCCAGGACGTTTCACTCACTGGTCGATCTCTGCATGCTTGTGCATGTGTAGTGTATATATGTAAGAATATAGTATGTGTGTTTGTTTTTTGGATGTGTGTGCATGCGTGTATGTGCGCATCTGTATGTTACGTGTTATTATTTTTTTGGGTACATTAGTGTATGTGTTTATGTTTGTGCGTAGGTGTAGGTTTGTGGTTGTGTAGATTCCCTATTGTGTGCTTGATGTGGGGGTTTATGTAGGGTTTTGGCGTGCGGTACGGTTGTGTGTCCTGTATATATCTTGTGCGTGTATTTGTAACGATGTTGTATTTGTGCGTGTGAATGAGGGTAACTATGAAAAAGCTTTGTACCGTTTGTGTGATGAAACAAATGTTTTTTACGTAAAAATATACGTGTGTACATGTCATTTTTTAGATATTTTTTTAAAAATTAAATATAAGAGACTCGATCATCACTCTCTTTCAAACCTTCTTTATGATCAGGTAAAACAACTTTTTTGGGGCCTTTACGCAAACCCAATTTCCTTTTAATTCCTTCCTTTACAGCACTTCCGTTTTAAAAAATAACTGAAAGTGAAATGATAAATATATCGAAAAAAAAAAAAGGGAGTTCTGGTGGTTTGCCGGGGGAGATGTCATATATAAAACCTTTTTTTGTTTTCCTTACTTTTTCGCATGTCGCAGGCCAAAGATATCTCGTCCGTTAAAATTTGGGGAAATGAAAAAAAAGGGCAGTACGTGCGCCAGTCCAAGCCTCCTTTCTCTCTGTCTGTGTCTGGGGGTCAGGTGGCATCCAAACCCTTCGCGGCTTTTTTTCTGGGCCTTTTGTCTTTTTTCTACAGTGAAATACTTATTTTTGTACTTTTTTTCTTTTATTTTTACAGTGGTTTGGTGTAGAGCGTGGTATCCTGTGCGGTTTTTTGTCTCAGTTGTTTCTTGCGCCTGTGCGTCTGTTGCTGCTTTGCTCATCTTTTTTAATTAGTCTGTGGCTGCAGCTGCCGTGATGCTGTCAATTGAAAATTGATAGACCATCGACTTATTATATATACATACATATAATATTATATATATATATATAATAATATATTTTATATATAAAATTATAGGATGTATATCTTTAAATTTTAAAAGTATATATACATTCACACAGACAAAAAAAAAAAAAAAAAAAAAAAAAAAATGAGGGTAGGGTTGACCAAAGTATTAAAAATTGCTGTTTTAGTTCTTTTATTTGTCCTCCGTACCCACTTTTTCATCTCATTTTGGAAGATCAAACATTCTTCTTTATCCGGAGGCTTTTTATCTGCACCTTCACGTTGGAAGACTAGTTTTCTCCACGATCTTCGCAAACCCTTTCCCTAACCGGCGCTGTGAACGCCCTTTCAATCTTGCCGCCAAGTTGCTTGCACTTTAAAAGCGGGTCTGACCCGATCGTGCAGTGTAGTGGCGATGTTCTGAGGCAAAAGGTTTTAAAATTTACTGGATATCGGCGAACAGCTTGTCCACCCTCTCACTGCAGAAACAGCCCCGTGCTGGAGCTTCTCCAACCCCGGGCAATTTACCGGTATGGGCGTTGGCACAGCTTTTTTCTACGACAACCGAACCATGAGCACACTCAAAAAATAAAGTCAAATCAGACACTATGTTTGAGTTTTATTTAAAAAATAGAATTTAATGTCTGGGGGTTTTTCCCTTCAAAATTTTAAATTTAAATGTTTTTAAAAAATTTTAATGCATATCTCATAAACCTTTCTTTTCATTTGATCTCCCCCCGATCCGTTGAAGGAAAGCGGACTGGAAGCGGCGTAGGGAGGAGTCCATCACTTTGGGCCTTTAGTGTGCTGAAGTTCTGGGAGCTGTTTCCGTAGAGTTAATTTGGAAGGGCAGGTTTTGACTCCCGTTCTGCACGTTCTTGGAATCCCCACCATCCAAGGGTTCTGCCAAAGAAAATTTAAAAAAAAAGTATATAAATAAATAAAAGGAAATGGCAAAAAACTTTAAAAATGACAGTAAAAAATCATTATTATAAATAAAAATTTTGTTAACGAATTTATCCTGTATGCGATGCCCCTTCAAGCACGCGTCGAGTTCTGGTTTGGGCGTGGTAGGGTTGGCGCGGCGCGAGGCAAAGGGGTTTGAGACCCCCCGCCTTCATAGGGAAAACCCCTATGGTCGCCCCATTGGTTGGTCTTCCCACACACAGGGCCCAAAGGGCACTCCCAAACTCACGATCCTAAACATTTTCTTCTGTAAAAATATGGTCATGCAAAAAACATTTTTCTAAAATTATAAAGTTATAACACACCACACACCACACACAAAACCACACACATATATATATGTTCAACTCTTTCGCCGTACCCCCAAGCATCACCTGATCACACTGCCCGTGACTCATTCCCACCAATTATATCTATATTTGCGGAATGCATTTTCTGAAATGACATTTCGGGAAATTTTTTCAAAAAGAAACTAGTATGAAAAAAAATCCATAAAAGGATTTTTTAATATCTACAGCTCGAATAGATCGCGAAAGGGGTAATACGGATGCCGTTTTTAAATTTTCATCAAGCTTCTCTAAACAGTACGCACATTGTATGTATGTATATATGCACAGTGTGTGTATGTATACTTTGTATGCTGTATTTTATAGTGTATATTAAAAGTGGTGTGTTTTGTGTTGTGTGTGTGTGTATGTGTGTGTGTGTGTGTTTTTTGGGGTAGTTGCTGTGTGTGTTGTCTGTGTGTGATTGGGGCCTTTTTCATACCCTTTTATTCTAATTCTATAATATGAAAACATGCACACACACACACACACACCACACACATTATAGTGTGTGGTGTGGTGTGTGTGTGTGTGTTTTTGTGTGTTCATATTCATGTGTATTAATTAAAACCACACACCATTTTTTTGTGTGTATGTACATACTTGAATGCTTTGTATGAAATAACACACAATACGCACATGTGTATTTGTATTTGTATTTTTGTGTATATATAATTTTTATATATATATATAATATATATAATTATAGAGAGAGAGAGAAGAGAGAAGGAGGAAAAAGGGGAGAAAGGGGGAGAGAGGAGAGAGAGGGGAGAGAGAAAATTTGGGGATCCTTCGAAGGTGTATAGTCCGAATACTGCAGTTTTACTAATTTATACGATTTTTTGATTTCTGAAAACCATTTGATATTTTTTGTTCATACGAACCTCTGAGCAAGTGATATGGGGAAATCCCCTTATCATGTCGGGTTTGTGTTAACGACAAAGTATTCCCAAAAAGGTCCTCCCCCTTTAAGTATGGGAAATTTTTCGAACAAAAAGATGAGGTGATTTCAGTCTAAAATTTCATCCCCCCTTTTTTTAAAGGGAAAATTTTAAAAAGAAAAACTTCTGCTCTCAATCATTTATGATTTAAAAAAGCCAAACCCACAAATTAAAACTACGATTCTTGTTTTATGATTTATCCCCCCTTTCTCTCTTTGCATGTGTAGGTCTGCGCTCTTCTTCCCCCCCTCTATTCTTCTTCCCCCCCCTCTTTCCCTCCCTTTATTCTGATTTTTTTTTTCTCTCATTACCGTTCTTCCTTCCCCCCCTCTCTTCGCCTCCTTATTTCTCTCCCCTTTATCTTTTCTCCTTTTTCCCTCCCTCCTCTCTCTCTCTTTCTGACCTCCCCACCCCCCTCTCTCTCTCTCTTTTTCTTTCCTCACTCAACTAAAACACACACTCAAACACTTTCAATCACCTGTTTCACCCCCCCCCTCCCAAACACCACACACACACGTTTTTCTTTTTTAGAAAACAAGCGGTCAGTATGCTTATTTTTTTTACTGAAAAATAATTGCCACTTTTTGACCCAATAGTAATTTTTTAGAGTAATGTAACAAAAATTTTTTATTTATATTCCACCCCACAAAATTGCATTTTCCGTATGATATAACTTACATAATTTTAAGAAAAAATTATTTGCATTGATCGGCCATAGCACTGCTCAGTCCGAAACATCGCCACCGTTCGGAATGGTTTGGGGCGATTTAAAAAATTTTGATTTTTACTAAAAAAGTATGTTTTTTTATAAAAGAATACTATATTTACATATGTTTACATAAATTTACATCATGTAATGGATATGCATTTATATTGTAAACTTTTATTCATATAGTTTTTTGATGTAAAATTACACATTTCTTTTACGTATTATACACTGCCACAACCTAACCCTACACACACATATTTTCCCAAAACGGGTGTTTTAAAAAATTGAATGAATTGCTGTACTTTTTTTTCTTTGAATATATATGTAAACAACGACTGAAGATTTTCCGATAAACAGACTTGAATAGAGAAACATAGTCTTTTTTACAGGGGGTCGAAGTAGGGGCTTTTAAAAAACAGTTTTTTAATTTCTAAAGGTCTATAACACTGCTTTAACTTAAAATTCCGAGGGCGATCCACATCACGGTCGTACTCTCCTTGGTAGTGATTATTTTTAACAAGACTCTCTCTTTTAAAATCCTGATATTGAGTAACAGATATTTTAAATATCTTATATAAAATAAAGAAATACCTTTATTTGGGTTAATTTTTTATCACATTTATAAAAACCCCTTTTGTTATTCTGTTCTTTTTTTTTTCATCCTAAGATTATATCCTGGCGTTCTGTTTTCTATAGTTCTTTTTGTTTCAGTGAGTGGGGATTCATATATTTCACGATTTGTTAGCTTCCTATCACCTGATTATCCCTTTTTTTCTAGTCCACCTGTTCACTTGGCTATGGTGTCCTGCCTCTTGGCTTTCCCTGGCTGAGGTTAGGTATGGAAACCTGTTGACCATGCTTCTTCTTTTTTTACATATGTTTGCAGGGGTACCACATGATCACGAAAAACTTATTTCTCATGTGAAATATATTTTTAAAAAACATGGCCCTTTCTTTTGGGGGATTACCAATAGTTACAGGGAAGCCCATTTTTCGCTGAAAAAAAATGCAGAAAGTGGATGTAGCCGCCTTGCCATGAAGGTTCATTTTCAAGCCAGAACGACGACTTCCCCTACGTTGAAAATCTGGGGATTAAGCGTGGTAAGTAACTTTCGGTTACAATGAGTACACATGCCCCGAAAAACAAATTTTCCCGTTTTTCGTTTTTGATTTTTTCTGAATGTAAAATGCATAAGAAAAACTTCTTAATAAATTTTATAGACTCTTCTATGATAAATGGGGAATAATCAAAAAAAACTAAAAAATTTATGTACTTTGTGGGTCTAGCAGCATCCCCGTGGATCTCGGGGCGTGTTACGTGAGGAGACCGTTAAATCTTTCGAGCAAAAAGTAGCCTTTTCAAAAGGGCATCAGGATGAGGCTGAGGGGTTTTCTGACGTTTTGAGTTTCCGCGTTTCCCCGACAATCCTGGGAAGAGATCGGTTCAATCTTGCCAACTTTTTTGGCGACCTTCCCGTTTACAAACTGGTGATGAGGGAAAGAATGACAGTGTGAAGACCGTGTCAAGTGAGCGTTACCTTCACCCGCTGCGTCCTATTGTGTTTCTTCCCACCTGCTTCACACACGCTCACGCTCCCCTGGGGGCACCCTAACCTTCGGGTGGTTCTTCTTTGGCTAAAATGATTTTTAAGGGACACTGTTCACCTTGAAAGAATCTCTCTTACCTATCTCGATGATGTACACTCACTTTTGACTAAAATTACTGCATTTCACGTGTCTTCTATGTACCTTTTACGTAGAAACCTTGGCGTATATAGACATATAAGTGCGCACGCTGCACAATGAATTAATAACGAACGTATTCCTGGTTATACCGCTTTGTTGATTTTTATTCGTGATTTTTGTAATTTCATGCTAATGCACAGCATGCCTAATACTTACAACTATACGAGCACATACAACACATCCTCACGCACACACACACATACATACACAACACCAAGATCAAATTCACCAAGGTAAACGGAAGTGAGCTCGCCTACCAAGAAACGATAGAAATGAAAGAAATAAGAAATGAGTTATAGATAATCTAGTGAATAAATCAAACCCGTGGAGTTTGAAATGTTTGGTAGCGTGTTACCCAACTACAAGTAATGTCCATGTGGGTTTGGCGTACTTTTTAGATGACTCTAAGGTGTTTTGAAAGCGACCCCGTAGTCACATAAAAGAACAATAAATAAAATCACTGGCTGAATAAGAAGGCAACATAAAAAGAGAATCCATATTATACATTTATTATGCACAAATCTTTCGAACATAAACAATACACAAGACAACACACCATACACTAACAGAGGCAACCCGCCACAGCACGAGAAACACCAGTCAGCCAGCTAAAAATCCAAAGATAAAAGATAAAAAGACTCTCCTTCTGATCGACCTGGCTTGACCTTTTATGCCGGTGGCTTCCCGCGCTTGGTGATGTTTTACCCAATGCAGTTCAATAGATTTATTAAATAGTGTATGGTGAGTTTAAATAAGTTTAACTATACATGAAATAAAAAGAATAATAAACTATACAAAATGGCACATAAAATAAATAAAAGACAGGAGAGTACGAAAAAGTGGAAGAAGGATCCGTGAGGGAAAACGGGAAAATACGAAGAGAGAAACGAGTGAGAAACAAAACTAAGGTGACTTAGTCGAAGGCAAAAATGCAAGAATAAGGCAAGGTAAGTATAGAATATAAGGTAAGTAGTGTATAAGTAGTGTTATGTGCAGTAGAAATAGTGTAGTTTTAGATGGAGATCACGGCCCAACGGGAAAGGTAAGTCAGAAGGTATAAAAACACAGGTTCATTCTTATTTTTAAAAAAAACACAGACAAACACAGGAAAACAGGTAAGCCATGTCATCTTGCAGGGCGAAGGAGTCCGTAAGTTCCTATACAGATTCGTAAACGTCAGGGAACAGGTGGCCCGAAAACCTATGGGGTGACCCGCTGAAGCCAGCGGAAATTCACTACAGATAAGATAAAAGTAAACCCTTTAACTCCTTGTGTACAAATGCCGTTACAGTAGAGTGAAATCTTTGGCACGGATAAATAGAACCAGTGACTCTCGCTGGTGAATCAAAAAAAAAATAAAAAGGTCTGTCACTCCCGGGAAAAACAAAAAAAAAAAAAAAACATACGATTCATTATGTCCTATTGTCACTTCGCTGCTTAACAATTT
>NW_023640074.1:10000-11610 GCF_015228065.2 Penaeus monodon
TAAAATTTTTTAAAATTTTTTATTAAAAATCTATTCTAAATTTAAATTTTTCTTAATTATTATTTATTATATATATATCTTATTCTTTTCTCTTATCCTCTATTCCTTTTTTCTTTTAATTTATATCTTCTTATAATTATCTTTCTTTTTATTATCTTCTTTAATTTTCTCTCTCCTTATATCCTTTATAAATCCACCTGTGTTCTTTCTATCTTTAATCATTATCTCTTATATTATCTATTATTCTCTTTTCTCTTTTTTATTAAAATTTTATCTATCTATGTTACTACCCCTACTCTCTTAAATATTATATCTCTTTCATATATTTCTTCTTTTTCTATTTCTTTATCTTATTTTTTTTCCCCTTTTATCACCATTCCATTTCCTAATATTCTTATTATATCTCTATATATCTCTATTATTTTATTATTTATATTTCTTCTCATTATATCTCTATATATTATTCTTTATTTATTTTCTTTTCTATATCTATATTCTTCTTTATTCTTTTCTATATATTTTAAAACATCTCACACTTGTATATTATCTCATTTATTTATTTATTCTTTATTATCATCTCTTTTTTTCTATCTCTTTGTTTTTTTTTTATCTCTATATATTCTATTCTATATATTATTTCCTTTCCTTTCTCTTTTCCTCTTTTCTCTATATAATTTCTTTTCTCTTATATCTATCCTTTCTTCTTCTATCTCTTTCTCTTTATCTATCTCTTTTCTTGTTCTATCTCTTAATTTTATTCATACAAAATTTTGTGTCTGTTGTTTTCCTTTTTTTTCTATCTTATATTATTTATATATATATCTTATATATCTATATTTCTTCCTTATTCTTTAATTTATCTCTATTATTTATATTATACTTATATTATTCTCTATATATCTCTATTATCATCTATTTTATTATCTATCTCTTTATGTGTTGTTGTTTGTGTGTGTGTGTGTGTGTGTTGGGGTTTTTATATAATATATCCCTTTTTTCTATATATCTTTTCTATATATTTATATCTATCTTTTTCCACTTTTGTTTTGTGTGTACTGTTATGTGTGTGTGTATTTTTAAAAGTGTGTGTGTGTGTGGTTGTGTTGTGTGTGTGTGTTGTGTGCGTGTGTGTGTTGGTGTGTGTTGTTGCGTGTGTGTGTGTGTGTGTGTGTGTGTGTGTGTGTGTTTGTGTGTGTGTGTGTGTTGTGTGTGTGTGTTGTGTGTGTGTGTGGGGTTTTGTGTGTGTGTTGTGTACACATACTATATATAAATATGTCTGTAGTATATTTATCCATATATGATACATGCAAATATTAACTTATATACTGTGGTCATGTGTACACAAAACACACACTTCTTCTTTTATCGGTAGGTTCATGTCTGAGCCGCGTGGTCACAGCATGTACTTTTTTGTGTTACTGTTTGGGTGTCTTGGGGTGAGTACGTGTAGGGGCCCCCTTCCTTTCCACGGAGAGTGCCGGTGGACCTTTTTCTTTTTTTTTGGGAAATTTTTTCTTATTTATCCGGTTGGGCCACACTGACTTGGGCTGGCTTGGGCCCCCCAGTGGCTAGGAGGCAATCAGGGGAATTTTTTTCCCAAGGGAACAACG
>NW_023640075.1:0-5000 GCF_015228065.2 Penaeus monodon
GATGCTGGAGTTTCCAAAAGCCATTCAGCATGCTAGATAAAGATTCTATTTCTCCAGGTTATACCAGTTTTTCTACACATGTTTCCCCATTATACAAGGGTTCAATCCAAGAGCCTGCCCCTGCATTGTTGTATTATATCTCTGACTTCCCCTTCCAGAAGGTATTTGCAATACCCTATCAGGATTTATATCAACCCATAGGGGCAACAGGTACATTCTAGTTTTCATTGATAACTTCATGATACTGTGCACTTGTTCCTATACCAGACAAGTCGGCTCACACCATTGCTAGAGCCTCCTATAACAACATCAGCTCAACAGCGATAAGGGAACAAAATTCTGTAATAACATCCTCTCACAGTTATGCAACCTAATGAATGTCAAGGAGGTTAATATCTTACCCTACACCAAGATACTACTTATCAGATAATAAAGTGCTCTTAAGTTAGCTAAGAAAAAGTTAACCTTATCCAGGGGCAAGATAATCGCAAACCAACATAAGTTAGCAAGGATTAAGTTAGCCCCCTTCTTCAATGGGCTCTACAGGGTTATTACTACAGGTGTTGCAATAACAGGCACTCTGTGAGCTTAAAAAAATGTCACAGACATGCTCAAACTGAAGCTTGCTAATAAGGACTTTGTAGGGCAGTTCTCTGGTAGCAGTACATCATCCTGACTTTATGCTTGCAGATGAGTCCTGTCCTCTTCTTGATCCTTCTTGCTGTTAGTGGCGCCCATCTCACTAGGAATCTACGGACCATCCCTGGTGCCATTATAGAGGATCTTGGTGTAACCCTCCATGTCCCTAATGATGCAGAGATAACTGTAGTACTCACTCCTTTATTAGAGTTCTCTTCACTTGCCACATTTCACCATGGCAAGCTCATAGAGCTAAGATTATACATCTATTATTATAAGATTTTGAATAGTACACATCCTGAATGCCACAATAGATGGCTTGAGTAAATTCTCTACCAGCAATCATTCACACCCACGGGGTCTAATAAACACAATTGGAAACATTGCACATGCATTTTTTGGTGTCATCAACAAAGACACACTTAACAGCTTATGCTCTAGTATTGAAGAACAGTTACAAACCTTATCCAAGGATATCACTAATGTGCAGAAGCATGCTTGTGCTACTTCATAGCACAAGCATGAGAGGGACCTGCAACCTACCAGCGGCCGCAGACCTTGTCACAGTAAATCTTTCGCCATTACAGCATAACAGATATTAGAAACGGCTCGAGGACGAGCCTTGTACGTAGCCGAGCGATATACACAACATCCGGAAGGTGGTGCTCCACACATCTGTGCTTGGCTGACCAAAGGCTGTGCCTTCCTGTCGCAGCCCCCCTGAATCTACCTTATCACAGGAAGCAGCCTTCCAGGTGACCTAAATTTTCCCCTCGAGCAAGCCCAGCGAATCACTCCCCTTGTCATCCCCGGATAAATCTGATACTCCAAAACCTCGGCAAAAGGGAGTCCACTTGCATCCACTCACTTTGAAGCAAAAAAAGCTGAAAGCCAGGCCACTTTCATTATCGGCCTTAAGTCCATCTCTCGTGTCATTCATAGTGCCTTAAGGGCCAAGGTCCCTTACCTTGAAGGCTGTGGGCATCTGAAAGGTACTACCACCCCTGATGTCAGTAATTAGAGATAAAAACAAATGAATGAGTAGAGATATATAAATATCGTTTGGAAAGCTATAGAAAAGAAAGGACAAGCTAGCTCAAGGACTCATCCTCTACCGACGGCAGAGGATGAGGAAAAGAAATGGCCCAGAGCGCATGAATTATAACGGATGATAAGGGGGAATAGAAGTTACATAGTGGCAAAGAGCTATTTTGTGATGATGAGGCAAATGGGTGTTGATAACAAGTTATTGCGACAAGTTATTGAAGGGTATGACAACTCGTGTGGGCGTAGAGTATACATTGAATTATAAAGGGGCATGGAGAGGTGATAAAACACACACACACACACACACACACACACACACACACACACACCACACAAAACACACACCACACACAAACCCCACACACACACACACACACACACACACACACAGACACACACACACACACACACCAATACAAGAGTATGATGAATGTAAGGCAGACAACCAAGATTTTTTTGATTTTTCCTTTAAGAGTAATGATGGAGGCTGCTCCTCCTCAAGAACGAAGTGTTCTCCTTGACTCTCCGCAGGAAGTCGGGTTGTCACCCTCATACAGTGGTCTAACGACAGCTAAATATCATGTATTTAGTGGCAATGGGCCATAAAGGGGAGTGTTACAACAATACATAGCTCTTGGGGAAGAAGAAAGACGATACAATATTGATATGTTTAGTGTGGCGGGAAAGAGATAAAATAAACAAGAAAATTTAAATTAACATGTGTACATCCATCTATATATCTATATATAGGTGTGTTTGTGAGAGAGAGAATAAATGCATGTGATAAACTTGTGATTATATAGATTATGTAGAATATAGCAATTGATACATAGAATGAAATTAGCATACATATACTTTTTAAAATGGTGTATACATATAGAATGGTCACTCCACACACACACAATTATACACATAGATATACACATATATGCATAATGTATATATATATTTATTTTTTATTAAACTAAAAGCAAGTAGACAAATTGTGAGCTTTACACATGAATGACTTCTTTTGTATAATCTGTCAATATCTGTTTTGCAAAATCAACACTGAGTCTAATCAAAATACAATACCCTGGCAATCGTCTAACATTTCTGTTTAGATGGTTGCCATAGAACCTGTTGTGACCTAAAAGTTCCTTTATTCCCCTGTGGCCACGAGCGGATTTGTCGCTCAGCTCTTGGGAAAATCGTGGGGGGGAGGGTTGGCGGGGGAGAATCACAGGACTAATCCTTTTGCCATAATTACAATTGTGCTTCCTTAATTAATCAAGCGAAGAATAGGTTCGTGTTTTCGTCTTCGTGAATGCATCCGTCTTTGAATCATTGGGGTAGTATTCATACCATGTAAACTCCTCTTGATTCTATATTTCCATATCCATCGATATAGTTATGAAACCCGAAATTTATCTTATAATGATGTTAGATCAAACCCTGGCTTATAAGTTGTTATTTGTGGACTTAGAGTAGTCAGTGAACAGGCATCTGAAGTTCCCAGTTTGTATGTATGTTTTATATATTGCGTGTTTTTAGGGAGGGCATGTATTCAGCTGGGATGATAGTCATGGCAGTCAAGGACTACGTTTTGTTTTTTGGTCAATAAATAACTAGTTTGTTTGTGTTTATGTTTTATATATATATTTTATATATATATATATATATATATATATATATATATTTTATATATATATATATATATATATATATGTTTGCAGATGGTAGAGATATGTTGTGTACTGTTCTTCTGTATGGGGTTATTTTCATTCTCTCTTGAGTATTTGACGTGTGTTATTAGGCCAAAAATTACTTTTTGTTGATTGTTAGGAATCTGTGTTCTGTACTATTTTCATATGTATGACTATTCACCTTTTAAGTGTAAAACATCAATATGGTTGGGTTTTATAATATTTGTGGTTTGAATCAAGTGGAAGTTTGTTTGTATATGATTTTCTTTTCGATTTATATCTATAAGGACAGAAGTTTTGTTTTTATTTGATGGGGTACGTATGTCTGGTCTTCGTGTTACTTCGCGTTCTATTATTTTCCAGTGAATTGTACGAGGAAGTGTGAAAGTTTGATTTTTGCGGAGTAAGCATTGATGGCCTGAATTCTAATGGGGAAAATCTGTAAAGCAAAATATGCTAAACAAATATGCAAAATTAGATAAGTGAATGCGCAAAAATATATGAATATAAAACCTAAAGGGTTTGTATGGGGCACTGTTTTATTTGTTTTTTTTATTTCTCTTTTACTATCCTGACTTTGGTGCCCCTTGCATTGTGATTACTGTTTGTTTTTACTTAGGAATGACTATCGCCTCTTTGCCTATGAGACAGGAAAAAAACTGAAGACATGTAAATAAGCAAGTAAAGCCCCTTTTTGTGGCTGATTCTTTTTTGACCTGTTCACTTTTTTCTTCAAAGCTCAGATGAGATTTTCTGTCATTCACTGGTCCGTTGCATTCTAGCTGAATATTCCAGCTGGAAGTTCTTTTTTTGCTGCGCAACTGAGTTTCAGGGGTTTAGTAATCTTATACCTGAAAAATATTTTTGTTGATGAAAGAATGAAAGAAATTATTTGTATTGCACAGTGCACGTGCACGCACGAGCACACACGCACACACACGCACACACACCACGACACACACACACAAAAACACACACACACCACACCACACACACACACCACACACACACACACACACACACACACCCCACACACACACACACACACAACCCCACACACACACACACACACACACACAACAAACACACACACACAGCTACGTAACCAGTAATTGATGTTTATTCAAAAGACTCTGGAGCATAAACGGTTATGTCTGAAAGAGAATATTTTGTGTGTATGATATGTGCGTATCTGGGTACAATTTACGAATACCCTTGAACGTTTTTTAAACGAAACGGAACGTAAAGCAAATAAAATTAAATAAATACATCAAATAGGGAAAAAAGTAATGTTTTTTTCAGCTCTCCCTTAGCACGTGGCTATATATTTCGTTCTCATTTTTGTTCATTTTATAAACATGGCAGATCAAAGCGGTTTTGGTTATCAAGACACTATCCCCTAGTCATGTTCCTCCTTCATCGATGCTATTGCTTTTGATCTCTATAATTACTCTGGCCTGAAAGTTTAATCATTAACCGTTTAATTAAAGACTGTATGAAAGATAGTTTGTGGTCCAATGCAGTATGAAAGATAATGGAAAAAATCCAGGAGAAAATTACATCGTTCGAAGATTTTCAGCAAACTTTGGTGAATAAATGAAGACCTTTCTAGTATATATTCCTGTCTGT
>NW_023640076.1:0-11609 GCF_015228065.2 Penaeus monodon
TTTATTTCTGTTATAATAATTTTTTTTGCAATTATACACCCGTACAAAAAATAATAATGATAAAATAACAAAATAATACTAATAACAATATTATAACCCCTATCATTTTTATTATTATACTATATATTATTATTATTGTTTTTACAGATATAATAGATTTTTGGCAATATACTAATAATTTAAAATAATAGTAATAATAATTTAAAAAAAAATAATAAAAATAAAAAGATAATAATAATAATAGAATAATATAATAATAATAATAATAAAAATAATAATAATAATTAAAAAAAAATTTAAATAATATTCAAAGTTTCCCAAAAAATTTTTTTTTTCTCACTTTACATCATTTTTTTATGATTAATACAATTCTGGTAATTATTATCATTATTACCCTAATAATTGCCGAAATCACCAAAGGAAAACGAAAAAACGTCATTTTGGAGATACTCTCAAAAGGCTTATTTCGCTAGATTTTGCCGATTTTGACTTTTGGGGGAAGTTTTTCTTATACCTTTTTAATTATATAGGACACAATTCCGTTATTATTATCATTTATCATGATTATCATCATTTTATCGTTATATCATCATTTTCATCATCATTATAACATTATTGCAATTTTTATCATCATTATTGCAATTTTTATCATTATTATTGCAATTATTGGAGTTATGTATATATTTGTTTGCAATAGATACTATACCAACAATACTAAAGTAATACAATAATATAACAATAATACGATTTTATAATAATTATTTATATCATTATCTTAATTAGTATCGTTTTACTGTAATTATTACTGTTATAATAATTATTTTTGCCAATTATACTACCATACAATATAATAATGATAATCATAACAAGATAATACTAATAACAATATATTAACCACTAGCATATGTATTATTATACTTATACTTATATATTATTATTTGTTATTATTACAAGATATAATAGATTTTTTGGCAATGATACTAATAATTAAGATAATAGTAATAATAAATAATAATCATAATCATAATAAGAATAATAATAATAATAATATAATAATAATACATAATAATAATAATCTACTAAATTTTAATATAATATTCACAATTGTGTTATCAAAATTCTCTGTTATTCTCACTTTATCATCATTATTGTTATGATTAATACAATTCGGTAAGTATTATCATATCACCCTAATAATTGCCGAAATCACCAAGAGTCGAAAAATCATTTTGGAGTATACGTTCTCAAAGGCTATATTTCGCTAGATTTTGCCGCTTTTTCGACTTTTGGGATGTTTTTCTTATACCTTTTTTATATTATATATGGACACAATTTCTCGTTTATTATCATCATCATTATCATGATTATCATCCTTATTATCGGTATCATCATCATTATTATCCATTATCATCTCATTATCATCATTATTGAAATTTTATCATCATTATTGCAATTGTTATAATATTATTGCAGTTATTGGAGTTATAGTAATTTATTTTTTGTCAATAAGACTAAATGACCACAACACTATAATAGTATAACAATAATAATCACGATAATGAACGATTTTATAATAATATTTATATCATTATCTAATTGTATCGTTAGTACTGTAATTACTACTGTTATATATTATTTTTGCAATTTACTACCGTTACAAATAATAATATGATAATATAACAATAATAAATACTAATCACACTATTATAACCCACTCGCATGATTATTATTATACTTATACGTATTATTATTATTGTTATTATACAGATATGGTAGCTTTTTTGGCACTGATACTAATCATTAAGATAATCGTAATATAATAATATAATAATAAAATAATATACTAATAATATACTATAATATAATAATAATAATAATAATAATAATAATAATAATTTTAATAATATTCAAATGTTATCAAAATTCCTCTTTTATTCTCACTTTTATCACATTATTGTTATGGATTAATTACAATTCCTGGTAATTATTCTCATTATTACCCTAATAATTGCCGAAATCACCAAAAAAATCGAAAAACGTCATTTTGGAGTATAACTCTCAAAAGGCTAATATTTCGCAGATTTTGCGCTTTTTTTTTTTGTTTTTTTTTTTTTTTTTTTTTTTTTTTTTGTTTTCGACTTTTGGGAATGTTTTTTTCTTATACCTTTTTTTTATATTATATAGGACACAATTCCTGTTATTATCATCGCATTATCATGATGATCCTCATTATTATCGTTTCACATCACATTATCATGCATTATCGTCATTATCTCCTCATTATCATAATAATTGCAATTATTTCATCATTATTGCAATTGTTTATCAATTTATTATTGCAATTATTGGAGTATAGTATATATTTTTGCAATACTACTAATAACCACACATAATCAATAGTATAACAAAAAATAACAATAATAACGTTTTATAATAATTATTTATATCAGTATCTTAATTAGTAATCGTTATTAACTGTAATTATGTACTGTTATACTAATTATTTTTGCATTAAATACTACATTCCAAATAATAATAGACTGATAATAATAACCTAATAATATATAACAATATTATACCACTACATTATTATTCTTAACTTCTATTTATTATTATATGTTATTATTCAGATATAGATAGATTTTTTTGGCAGATACTATAATTTAAGATAATAGTATAATAATAATACAATAATAATAATAATAAATAATAATACTATAATAATAAAATAATAATAATAATACTAATAATACTAATAATAATTTTACTATATTCAATGTTATCAAAATTCTCTTATTCTCAATTTTATCATCATTATTGTTATGATAATACAATTCTGTATTAATTATCATTATTACCCTAATAATTGCCGAATCCACCAAAGAATCGAAAAACATCATTTTGGAGTATGCCTCTCAGAAGGCTATATTTTCGCTAGATTTGTGCCGCGTTCCTCGCTTTTGGGAATTCTTTTTCCTTATACTTTTTATATTATATTGGAACACAATTCCTGTGATTATCATCATCATTATCATGAGTTATCGATCATTATTATCGTTATCATCATCATTATCATCATTATCAGCATTATCATCATCATTATCCATCATTTATTGCGATTGTGTATCATTATTATTATCAATATTGAGTTTTAGTATATATTTTAATGCAATAATACTAATAACCAAACAATAATAATAGTATCACAATAATAATAACAATAATAACGATTTTATAGAAATTTTTATATCATTGATTTAATTAGTATCGTTATTACTATAATTATTCTGTTATCATATTATGTTTGGCAATATACTACCAGGTGCAATATAATAATGATAATAATAACAATAATAATACTATAAACAATTTATAACCACTAGCTTATTTAAATTATTATACTTATACTTATTATTATTATTGTTATTATTACAGATATAATAGATTTTTTCCGCATGATACTAATAATTAAGATCTATATAATATACTAATATAATAATAATAATAATAATAATATAGTAATAATAATAATAATATAATAATATAATAATCATAATAATAATTCTCCAAAGACATCGAAAAAACCTTCATTTTGGATTATACTTCAAAAGGCTATATTTCGCTAAGTTTTGCCGCTTTTTCGACTTTTGGAATGTTTTCTTATACTTTTTTATATTATATATTGACACAATCTGTTTATCATCATCATCCATTATCATGATTATCATCATTTGATCGTCGTCATCATAATTATCATCATTATCATCATCATCATCATCATTATCATCATTATTTGCAATTATTATCCTCATTATTGCAATTGTTATCACATTGATTATGCCATTATTGGAGTTATGGTATATATTTTTCCAATATACTATAACACAACAATATAATAGTAATACCATAATAAATAATATAATAACGTTTTAATAATAATTATTTATATCATTATCTTAATTGTATCGTTAGTACTGTAGATTATTATCTGTTATAAATAATTATTTTTGCAATATACTACCAGTACAAATAATAATAATGATGATAATAACAATAATAATACTAATAACAATAATAATAAAAAAAATAATAGTAATAATAATAATAATAATTTTAATAATATTCAAATGTTATCAAAATTCTCTTTATTTTCACTTTTATCATCATTATTGTTATGATTAATACAATTCTGGTAATTATTATCATTATTACCCTAATAATTGCCGAAATCACCAAAGAAATCGAAAAAACGTCATTTTGGAGTATACTCTCAAAAGGCTATATTTCGCTAGATTTTGCCGCTTTTTCTACTTTTGGGAATGTTTTTCTTATACCTTTTTTATATTATATACGGACACAATTCCTGTTATTATCATCATCATTATCATGATTATCATCATTATTATCGATATCATCATCATTATCATCATTATCATCATCATTATCATCATTATTGCAATTATTATCATCATTATTGCAATTGTTATCATTATTATTGCAATTATTGGAGTTATAGTATTTATTTTTGCAATAATACTAATAACCACAAAAATAATAATAGTAATAACAATAATAATAACAATAATAACGAATTTTATAATATATTTTATATCATTATCTTAATTAGTATCGTTATTACTGTAATTATTACTGTTATAATAATTATTTTTGCAATTATACTACCAGTACAAATAATAATAATGATAATAATAACAATAATAATACTAATAACAATATTATAACCACTAGCATTATTATTATTATACTTATACTTATTATTATTATTGTTATTATTACAGATATAATAGATTTTTTGGAAATAATACTAATAATTAAGATAACAGTAATAATAATAATAATAATAATAATAATAATAATAATAATAATAATAATAATAATAATAATAATAATAATAATAATAATTTTAATAATATTCAAATGTTATCAAAATTCTCTTTATTCTCACTTTTATCATCATTATTGTTATGATTAATACAAATTCTGGTAATTATTATCATTATTACCCTAATAATTGCCGAAATCACCAAAGAAATCGAAAAAACGTCATTTTGGAGTATACTCTCAAAAGGGTATATTTCGCTAGATTTTGCCGCTTTTTCGACTTTTGGGAATGTTTTTCTTATACCTTTTTTATATTATATATGGACACAATTCCTGTTATTATCATCATCATTATCATGATTATCATCATTATTATCGTTATCATCATTATCATCATTATCATCATTATTGCAATTATTATCATCATTATTGCAATTGTTATCATTATTATTGCAATTATTGGAGTTATTTTATATATTTTTGCAATAATACTAATAACCACAACAATAATAATAGCAATAATATAATAAAATAACAATAATAACGATTTTATAATTATTATTTATATCATTATCTTAATTAGTATCGTTATTACTGTAATTATTACTGTTATGATAATTATTTTTGCAATTATACTACCAGTACAAATAATAATAATGATGATAACGACAATAATAATACTAATAACAATATTATAACCACTAGCATTATTATTATTATATTTTATACTTATTATATTATTGTTATTATTACAGATATAATAGATTTTTTGGCAATAATACTAAAAATAAAGATAATAGTAATAATAATAATAATAATAATAATAATAATAATAATAATAATAGTAATAATAATAATAATAATAATAATAATTTTAATAATATTCAGATGTTATCAAAATTCTCTTTATTCTCACTTTTATCATCATTATTGTTATGATTAATACAATTCCGGTAATTATTATCATTATTACCCTAATAATTGCCGAAATCACCAAAAATCGAAAAACGTCATTTTGAGTATACTCTCAAAAGGCTATATTTCGCTAGATTTTGCCGCTTTTACGACTTTTGGGAATTTTTTTCTTATACCTTTTTTATATTATGTATGGACACAATTCCTGTTTATTATCATCATCATTATCATGATTATCATCATTATTATCGTTATCATCATCATTAAACATCATTATCATCATCATTATCATCATTATTGCAATTATTATCATCATTATTGCAATTGTTACTCATTATTATTGCAATTATTGGAGTTATAGTATATATTTTTGCAATAATTTCTAATAACCACAACAATAATAATAGTAATACCAATAATAATAACAATAATAACGATTTTATAATTATTATTTATATCATTATCTTAATTAGTATCGTTATTACTGTAATTATTACTGTTATAATAATTATTTTTGCAATATACTACCAGTACAAATAATAATAATATGAATAATAACAATAATAACTAATAACAATTTTTTATAACCACTAGCATTATTATTATTATACTTATACTTTTATTATTATTGTTATTATTACAGATATAATAGATTTTTGGCAATAATCTAATAATTAGATAATAGTAATAATAATATAATAATATAATAATAATAATAATAATAATAATTAATATAATAATATATAATAATATATTTTATAATATTCAAATGTTATCAAAATTCTCTTTATTCTCACTTTTACTATCATTATTGTATGATTAATACAATTCTGGTAATTATTATCATTATTACCCTAAAAATTGCCGAAATCACCAAAAAATCGAAAAACGTCATTTTGGAGTATACTCTCAAAGGCTATATTTCGCTAGATTTTGCCGCTTTTTCGATTTTGGGAATGTTTTTTCTTATACCTTTTTTTATATTATATATGGACACAATTCCTGTTTATTATCTTCATCATTATCATGAAATTTTCATCATTATTATCGTTATCATCATCATCATCATTATCATCATGTATTGCAATTATTATCAATCATTATTGCAATTGTTATCATTATTATTGCAATTATTGGAGTTATTTTATATATTTTTGCAATAATACTAATAACACAACAATAATATATAATAACAATAATAATAACAATAATAACGATTTTATAATATATTTATATCATTATCTTAATTAGTATCGTTATTACGTAATTTTTTACTGTTATGATAATATTTTTGCAATTATACTACCAGTACAAATTAATATGATGATAACGACAATAATAATACTAATAACAATATTATAACCACTAGCATTATTATTTTTATACTTATACTTATTATTTTTATGTTATTATTACAGATATAATAGATTTTTTGCAATAATACTAATAATTAAGATAAATAGTAATTAATCATAATAATAATAATAATATAATAATAATACATAATAATAATAATAATAATAATAATAATAATAATAATAATATAATAATTTCAATAATATTCAATGTTATCAAATTCTTTTATTTCTCATTTTATCATCATTATTGTTATGATTAATACAATTCCGGTAAAATTATTAATCATTATTACCCTAATAAATTGCCGAAATCACCAAAGAAATCGAAAAAACGTCATTTTGGAGTATACTCTCAAAAGCTATATTTCGCTAGATTTTGCCGCTTTTACGACTTTTGGGAATGTTTTTTCTTATAACTTTTTATATTATGTATGACACAATTCCTGTTATTATCATCATCATTATCATGATTATCATCATTATTATCGTTAAACAACATCATTATCATCATTATCATCATCATTATCATCATTATTGCAATTATTATCATCAATTATTGCAATTGTTATCATTATTATTGCAATTATTGGAGTTATAGTATAAAATTTTTGCAATAATACTAATACCACAACAATAATAATAGTAATAACAATAATAATAACAATAATAACGATTTTATAATTATTATTTATATCATTATCTTAATTAGTATCGTTATACTGTAAATTTTTACTGTTATATAATTATTTTTGCAATTATACTACCAGTACGATAATAATAATGCTGATAATAACAATAATAATACTAATAACAATATTATAACCACTAGCATTATTATTATTATACTTATACTTATTATTATTATTGTTATTATTACATGATATAATAGATTTTTTTGAAATAATACTAATAATTAAGATAATAGTAATAATATAATAAATAAAAAAATAATAATATAATAATAATAATAATAATAATAATAATAATAATAATAAAATAATAATAATTTTAATAATATTCAAATGTTATCAAAATTCTCTTTATTCTCACTTTTATCATTATTATTGTTATGATTAATACAATTCTGGTAATTATTATCATTATTACCCCAATAATTGCGAAATCACCAAAAAAATCGAAAAAAATCATTTTGGAGTATATCTCAAAAGGGTTATTTCGCTAGATTTTGGCCCTTTTTTTTTGCTTTTTGGGGAAAGTTTTTTTTTATAACTTTTTTTTATTATATATGGACACAATTCCGGTTTTTTATCATTTATTATCAGATTATCTCAAATTTTTAAACGTTTTTCATCATCATTAAAAATCTTAAACATCATCATTATCCAAACATTATTGCAATTATTATCATCTTATTGCAATTGTTTTCATTATTTTGCAATTATTGGGTTATATATATATTTTTTTCAATAATCTTAAAAAACCCCAAAAATAATAATAGTAATAACAAAAATAAAAAACATAATAAAAAATTTTTTAATTTTATTTTTATCATTATTTTTAATTATAAACGTTTTTTACTGTAAATTTTACGTTTAATAAAAAAAATTAATTTTTTTCAATTTACTACCCAAAAAATAATAATAATGATGATAATACCCCTAAAAAATACTAAAAACAAATTAAACCACTAGCTTATTATTATTATACTTATAGTTATTATTATTATTGTTATTATTACAGATATAAAAAAAATTTTTTTGGGAATAAAACTAATAATTAAAATAATATTTAAAAAAAAATAATAATAATAATATAAAATAAAAAAAAAAATAAAAGTAATAAAAAATAATAATTTAAAAATTAATAATAATAATCTAATAATAATAATAATTTTTAAAAAATATTCAAATTTTATCAAATTCTCTTTATTTTCCTTTTTTTCATCATTATTGGTTTTGAAATTTAAAACAATTCTGGTAATTATTTTCATTATTACCCTAATAATTGCCCAAAAAACCAAAGAAATCCCAAAAAAAAGTCCCTTTTGGGGTATAAATCTCAAAAAATATATTTCGCTAGATTTGGGGCCCCTTTTTCTACTTTTGGGGAAGGTTTTTTTTTATAAACCTTTTTTTTATTATATAGGCACAATTCCCGTTTATTATCATCATCATTATCATTATTATCATCATTAAATTTCCCATATCATCATCATTATCTCATTATCCCTCTCATTATCATCATTTTTGCAATTTTTATCATCTTATTGCAAATTTTTTATCATTTTTTTGCAATTATTGGGGTTTAAAAGTATTTATTTTTGCAAAATTTCTAATAACCACAAAATAATAATAGTAAAACAATAATAATAACAATAAAAAACGATTTTTTTAATTATTATTTTAAAATCAAATTTTCTTAATTAGTATCGTTTTTTACGGGAATTTTACTGTTTTTATAATTTTTTTGGGAAAATTTACTACCAAATAAAAAAAATAATGATAATAAAAACCAATTTAAAAATTTCTAAACAAATTATAACCACTAGCATTATTATTATTATACTTATACCCTTTTTTATTTTGTTATTATTACAGATATAATTTGAATTTTTTTGGAAATAATACTAAAAATTAAGATAACATTTAAAAATAAAATAAAAAAATAATAATAAAAATAATAATAATAATAATATAATAAATAATAATAATAAAAAATAATTTTAAAAATATTCAAAAAGTTTCAAAATTCTCTTTATTTTCACTTTTATCATCATTTTGTTATGATTAATACAATTCTGGTAATTATTATCATTATTACCCTAATAATTGCCGAAATCACCAAAGAAATCGAAAAACGTCATTTTGGAGTATACTCTCAAAGGCTTATTTTTGCAATTTTGCCGCTTTTTCGACTTTTGGGAATGTTTTTTTTTATAAACCTTTTTTTATATTATATATGGACACAATTCCTGTTATTTTCATCATCATTATCATGATTTCATCATTATTATCGTTTTTCATCATTATCATCATTATCATCATTATTGCAATTATTATCATCATTATTGCAATTGTTATCATTATTATTGCAATTATTGGAGTTATTTTATATATTTTTGCAATAATACTAATAACCACAACAATAATAATAGCAATAATAATAATAATAACAAAAAACGATTTATAATTATTATTTTTTATCATTATCTTTAAATTGTATCGTTATTACTGTAATTATTACTGTTATGATAATTATTTTTGCAATTATACTACCAGTTTCAAAAAATAATGATGATAACGACAATAATAATACTAATAACAATATTATAACCACTAGCATTATTTTATTATTTTATCTTATTATTTTATTGTTATTATTACGATATAATAATTTTTTGGCAAAAATACTAATAAATTAAATAATGTAATAATAAAAATATAATAATAATAATAATAATAATAATAATAATAATAATAATAATAATAATAATATAATTTTTTAAAAATATTTAAATGTTATCAAAAATTTCCTTATTCTCACTTTTATCATCATTATTGTTATGTTAATACAATTCCGGTAATTATTATCATTATTACCCTAATAATTCCGAAATCACCAAGAAAACGAAAACGTCTTTTGGAGTATACTCTCAAAAAGGGTATATTTCGCTAGATTTTGCCGCTTTTTCGACTTTTGGGAATGTTTTTCTTTTACCCTTTTTTTTATTATTATGGCACAATTCCTGTTATTATCATCATCATTATCATGATTATCATCATTATTATCGTTACATCATCATTATCATCATTATCATCATCTTATCATCATTATTGCAATTATTATCATCATTATTGCAAATTTTTATCATTATTATTGCAATTATTGGAGTTATAGTATATATTTTTGCAATAATACTATAACCACAAAAAATAATAATAGTAATAAAAATAATAAAAACAATAATAACAATTTTATAATTATTATTTATATCATTTTCTTAATTAGTATCGTTATTACTGTAATTATTACTGTTAAAAATTATTTTTTTTCAATTATACTTTCCAGTACAAATAAAAATATGATGATAATAACAATAATAAAACTAATAACAATATTTAACCACTAGCATTATTATTATTATACTTATACTTATTATTTTTATTGTTATTATTACAGATATATAGATTTTTTTGGCAATAATACTAATAAATTTGATAATAGTAAAAATAATAATAATATAATAATATAATAATAATAATAATAAATATAATAATAATAATAATAATAAATAATAATAATAATTTTAATAATATTCAAAAGTTATCAAAAATTTTCTTTATTCTCACTTTTATCATCATTATTGTTTGATTAATACATTCTGGTAATTATTATCATTATTACCCTAATATTGCCGAAATCACCAAAAAAATCGAAAAAAACGTCATTTTGGAGTATACTCTCAAAAGCTATATTTCGCTAGATTTTGCCTTTTTTCGAAAATTTTTTTTTTGGTTTAAATGTTGTTTTCTT
>NW_023640077.1:5000-11609 GCF_015228065.2 Penaeus monodon
GGCTTCACCTCACTCGTGCCTGCCTCAGTCATAGCCTCCTCTCCCTCATGGCTGCCGCCATCTTTGGACGACATGATAAATCGGCGCGTCTCACTGATCAAATATCACATATCCACTCCTGACACCATTTGTTACGCCGGCCGCCTCGTCTCTCTGCCACCAACACAAGGCAGGCTAGGCAGACGGCGTGCTATCCACAGGGTCGTGAACACTGAACAGCTCCAAGAGGCGCCGAGCACCACAGCGTCCCAGAACACCACGAGGGGAAACGCCTAGTGGCGAGGCAGGGCACGAAATAAACACAAAGTGACAGTCTTTCCTTTATTTACACAAGTTATTTACCCGTACACTTTTCCATAGGCACAATACAGGGGGGACACAGCATGTCACACTGCACGATACAGCTTATAACAGGGCAACACCAAGTTTATCAGGTCACCAGGCACACACGAGGTCTTCACAGGAGCAGCACCCAAACCGCGTCTCTTGGCTTGTTCCTCCGCTCCTCCGCTCACAGCCAGCTGCGTCATGTTTGCCCAGGTCTTCCTTTTCATGTTAACACATAAATAACAACCCTCCCTGACCAGGACTCGAACCTAGGTCACTCCGGGTATGAAACCGGAGGCCAGTGCTAAACCAACCATGCCACACGACCCACTAAAAGGAGTGTGCAACTAGGATCTTACTAGCTCCATAGACATTACCTGTCTACTCATACTTGAGTAATGACAGCGAAGTTTTACGCTCACTCCCCGTGGGCACTCGGTGGAAATTGATTTAGCAATTCAAATCCTATGTCAGATGTCCTGAGGTATATTTTTATGAAAGATGGAATAATGCAATGCCGCATTGATATCGATAAATAACAACCCTCCCTGACCAGGACTCGAACCTAGGTCACTCCGGGTATGAAACCGGAGGCCAGTGCTAAACCAACCATGCCACACGACCCACTAAAAGGAGTGTGCAACTAGGATCTTACTAGCTCCATAGACATTACCTGTCTACTCATACTTGAGTAATGACAGCGAAGTTTTACGCTCACTCCCCGTGGGCACTCGGTGGAAATTGATTTAGCAGTTCAAATCCTAAGTCAGATGTACTGAGGTATATTTATGAAAGATGGAATAATGAAATGTCGCATTGATATCGATAAATAACAATCCTTCCTGACCAGGACTCGAACCTAGGTCACTCCAGGTATGAAACCGGAGGCCAGTGCTAAACCATTATGCTATCATTACTCAAGTATAAGTAGATAAGTAATGTCTATGGAGCTAGTGAGATCCTAGTTACACACTCCTTTTAGTGAGTCGTGTGGCATGGTTGGTTTAGCACTGGCCTCCGGTTTCATACCCAGACTGACTTAGATTATGGACATCATTTCATCTGATCTCGTTCCTCCCCTCGTCCCGACCTGACCGCACTTTCTCTTTCCCTTCCGGTCGGTTGGGACGTGGAATGGGTCAAGAAAGGACCGCTCGTTTTTCCCGTAATTTGGTTGTTGTTGATGTTGACATCCTGGGATAACTGTAGCATAGTTACGTTGCTCATTGGTAAAGAATGGAGCTTGTAATGCGATTTTTTATAAATTTTTTATTTCGAGTAGTGTTAGGATCTTCTCCATCTCACAGTGCACAGGGATGCCCGATATAACACGAGTTTATATAAATCGCTTAATAGATCTGCACTCCGACGTTACAACAGTAGGTACAAGTAAAAGTTATTTGTTCAATTGGCAACTTTCAAGTCAGTGTGACCTGCAGGTAATTAATGTAGGACTAGGGTTTTAGCTAGAATCATTATTCGCTTATTAATCACACCCCTCTCACCCTCCAGAAGTCACTTGCACGTTTTGGGTAAATTCCAAGCGATCGTTTGATTCGTGATTGTTATATACCCGTAGGGAATGCCACAAGCGCCCATCACAGATACACAGAAGAGAGCAGGTTATTTATAGATTTTCCCAGGTCAGTTCGCTTCATTGTACGGCATTTTGGGTATAGGATCCCCCCGTCGATGAAGTTAGACATGGCTACCTCAGCAGTTCCGAATTTGTGACCCCGAGAAGATTTGCTTGCTAGAAAGCTTGCGAATATTTTTTTCACATCACCATTCATTAATGTGTACATTCTGTCACATATCATTAAATGTTGAATTCATTGTAGTAGTTGAAATAATTTTGTATAAATAGCATTGATAATTTATCTCGGTTTTGTTATATTGAACGTTAATCTTCGTGTTTGTGATACATTTTCTGTGTGAGGTTACTCTCACTTTCATTCTCATTCACGCTCGCTGTTGCTCACACACAAACATACTTACTCATCCACGCAGAACAAAAGACACTGAAACCTTTTCATTAATAGGGTTTGTTGCTGTCGTAGTTACAGACGTAAAGTCCTATGATGTATCTCTTTTGCCTACAACTTCTCATTTTACATTTATTTCCTCTCTGTGTGACGACTGGTTCAAATAAATCCTTGCTGATTGGCATTGTCATTTCCCTTATCTACTCTCATATTTCTCATATGGTAGTTTAAGCCAGGTCTATGCGGATCGCTACTGACATGTCCCTCTCCTATTTTCTTCTTTATCTTGTGAAGGTAAAAAAAAAAAAAAAAAAAAAAACGAAAATAAAGTGAAAACGAACTTTAAAAACTGTGAATCTATATAAATAACCTGCTAGTGGCACTTAACACCCCTCTTCTCTGTTGCCTTTCTTTTTCTCTTACTATCTTGGCCTTATGCGTATGATCTGGTTTACTGATATCCGACACGTCACCGAAGGAGGGCACTGTTGCAGAAACGGTCACCTTAAGATGCTGTAGGAAGGGCATCACTGGAAGATTGCCATAGGCCTGCAGACCAGGATGTTCGTCAGAGCAGGTATTAAGCCTCCCCATGATGTAGTGGAAGGGCCAGCGCAGGTACCAGTCGCTCCAGGATGCTGTGGAACGGCGCCACCTGCCTGGACGCCCACAGATCCAGTCAAACTGCAGGAGCTTGTCAGCACAGAAGTGCTGAAGAGGACGCCTCCTGCCCGGACGCCTGCAGATCCAAATGAAGATTACGAGGATGTGAGGACGAGCATGCAGCTGAGAAGGACCTGGACGAGATTTGCGAAAAGGTGTGGACAAGTATACCACTGAGTTAGACCTGGACAAGGACTCCGAGGAAGTCTAGACGAATCCGAAGTTAAGGAGGACCTGTGCGAGACCCTCGAGGACGTGTGGACGTCGAGGGCAGATGGATTATACCAATGACCAGGAAGAAGTGGACGACAAGGACGAGCAGCCACGAAGATGTGCCAAGGACAACACACGCGAGAACGAGATGACCAGCCAATCAGGACCAGTAAACATGGGTCACCCTTGAGGCCAATCTAAGGTGCCTTGAGGGCGAGGCGCTAACAGTGGCCGAGCAATATGGAGGGTCATTAACAGAGGGAACCTTGCTCCCCCTACATTTCCTACAGTGGCCCCCATACTTCCCGCAGCTGATGCCCAATGCCATGTGTTCAGTGGATGCTCACTGTTGTTTGTGCCCAGCACCCGATGTGAGAAGATCGGTACAGCCTTTGCTTTATCGGCTGGCTGGCCAGACACGTGACCCTGCGCTCACTCAGCGCTTTACCCTAAGACATCGTCTCTGTGTTCCCCTCACTCTTCATTAATAAAAAGTCAAGCCGTCATAAGAACTAGCCCTGCTAGCCAATGTACTAGGGGTTCTGAGCCCGTTATTCTCTCTCTCTCGCTCTGTAGCCGCCGCTGGTATATCACATACTTCATATTATGGTGTATCATATATTCTGTATATCACTTATTCTGTAACATTGCAATCGGAGAAGCTGTATTGTATAAAATTCATCTTCTGTGTCACAGCCTCCTCGAGGAGGCCTAGTCGGTTGTGACCGCCGGGTCAACACATGGTCCGTATCAGCCATAAGAGCTGACCTGTCAGAACTTGTTTGTGTGCGGGGGTCGTCCCCTAGGAAGTGATGGTGGCTCTTCATGTGATCGATGCTGGGAGATAGTGGGGTCGTGACCCAACTAATGTATAACATATGAAATAGAATGTTACTTGACGTCGTAGCATATGTATGTTTAAAGGGTGAGGGCAGTTCGAGGAGAACCTCCGTGCCGTCAAGACGCCCATAGCATACTGGAATCAGCTGATATTCTGACTGTTCCCGCAATGCGTATGTATCCAATATTGTAGGAAGTTCTTTATCTTATAATCTAATATATATTGTTATTAGTGGTTTTATGTATTGCATGCACGCATTCCTATAATCGATGTATTAATTAACAGGTTTGACCGCTACTGAATAAATCTTAAGCGAGTGCTACGCAGTGGTATCAGTCACCCCACACCCAACGACAAACCATAGGCGTTCTACGGCGGCCACACGCTCTCTCTCTCTCTATCACTCTCGCTCTCTCTTGTTCTCTCCCCAGCTCTCTCTTCCTCTCTCTATCACTCTTTCTTCATCCTTCTTTCTTCTTCGTTCTCCTTTCTCTCTCTCTTTTTTCTTTCTCTCTCTCTCTCTCTCTCTCTCTTTCTCTCTCTCTCTCACTCTCTCTCTCTCTCCCTCCCTCGATCTCTCTCCTTCCCTCTATCTTTCTCTCCTCTCTCTCTCTCTCTCGCTCTCGCTCTTGCTTTCGCTCTCGCTCTCTCTCGTTCTGTCTGTCTCTTTCTCTTGCTCTTGCTCTTTCGCTCTCTCTCTCTCTCTCGCTCTCTATATGAGATCGAGAGAGAACTCCGGTACAGTAGCTTACAGGGGTAGTGATACTGGTATAACGGAGTGACTCTTTATTACTGAGAGTTCAACACAATAAAGGAACACACGAGACGATGTCTATAGGTAAAGCGGTAAGATCGGGGTCACATGTCAAGTCAACCCACCCGGAGAGGAATGGCTAGGTCGACCTTACCACGTCGGGCGTTGGACACGAACTGCCCTAAGCTAGGTCATTCTCGGTAAGTAGTGACTGTCCCAGCTGCCGGAAGTGACTGAAGCAGCTGGAGGAAGTATGGGGGGAGCGAGGTGAGGTCACCGGACCTGTCTGCTGCATTGTACATTGCTCGGCCACCTACTCATGCCATGCCCTTGACATCGGATTTGTCCAGACTTCCTCGTAACCCTCGTCCAGGCCTACTCGGCGACGTCCTTGTCCACACGTCCTCACAGATCTCATCCAGGTCCTTCTCGGCTGCATGCTCGTCCTCATAATCTTCATCTGGATCTACGGGCGTCCTGTAGGGGGCAGCATCTCAGGGCGGCTGATACCTGCGCTGACGAGCTTCTGGAATTGACTGGATCAGCGGTCGTCCAGGCAAGCGTCGCCCATCCTCAGCATCTTGGGGCGACTGGTACCTGCGCTGGTGAGTAACTGGTCCTTCGCTGGATCTATGGGCAGGCAGCGCCCGTCCACTACATCATGGGACAGCTTAACACCTGCTCTGACGAACATCCTGATCTGCGGGCCTATGGCGATCTTCCAGTGATGTCCTTCCCACAGCATCCTAAGGAGACCAGTTCTGCAGCAGGGTCCTCCTTCGGTGTCGTGTCGGTTATCGTGGGTCCGACTGTTATAAATAGTTGGGGAACCAGATCGTACACATAAAGGCCAGATAGTAAGAGAAAATGAAAGGCAACAAAGAAGAGTGGGTGTTAAGTATGACTAGCCGGTTATTTATACAAATTTGCGGTATTTAATGTTTGTTTTTTAAATCTATTTTCGTCATTTTTTTTTGTTTTGTGTTTTATTTTCATAACGATAAAGAAAAAATAGGAGAGGGAGACATCAGTAGCAATCCGCATGGACCTGGCTTGAACTACCAACCATCTCTAATAGATATGAGAGTAGATAAGGGAAACGACAACGGCAATCCGGATTCACTTGAACCTGTGTCATTCACTTGAACCAATTATCATCACACAAAGAAATAAATGTAATTTGTACATCATGTACGAGTCACTCGTCATGACTGACAAAATTGCGGGCAAAACAGATGCGTTATATATCTTTACACCGGCACAATGGCATCATAGGACTTTACGCCTGCAACTACAACAGCAACAAACCTATTAACGAAAAGGTTTCACTGTCTTTTGTTCTGCGCAGATGAGTGTGTGAGTGAGTAAGTGTGTGTGTGTGTGTGTGAGCAACAGCGAGAGTGAATGAGAGTGAAAGTGAGAATGACCTCACACAGAGAATGAATCACAAACACGAAGATTAATGTTCAATATTACAAAACTGAGATAAATTAACAATGCTAGCTATATAAAATTATTTCAACTACCACATCGAATTCAACATTTAATGATATGCGACAGAATGTACGCATTAATGAATGGTGACATGAAAAAAATATTTTCAAGCTTTTTAGCAAGCAAATCTTCTCGAAAAATCTGAACTGCCAAGGTAGGCATGTCTGGCTATGCATGTTAGACTTCATCGACGGGGGAGCCTATACCCAAAATGCTGTACACTGAAGTGAACCGAGCCAGGAAAATTTATAAATAAACTGCTCTTTTTCTGTGGTTTATGTGTGGTGGGCCAAGGGTTTCGACTTATAATAAATAAGAATCAGAACGGTCAA
>NW_023640078.1:0-5000 GCF_015228065.2 Penaeus monodon
ATCTAATATATTTTATTATATATTATATATAATATATATATATTATATTATTAAAATTGTTAATATATTATATTATATAATTTTATATATATATTTTATATTTATATTTTTAATTTTAAAATTTTGTGCGTGTGTTTGGGGACACTATATATGTTTTATTTCATATATATATTTTTTTTATATATATTATGTATTTTGTTTATATGTTTATATTATATTTTATATATTATATTATTTTATATATATATATATATTATTATATATTATATATATATATATATTACTTCCCCTTTATATATTTATATATATATTTATATATTTTTTAAAAATTTTAATATTATATATTTATTTTTTTTTATATTGTTGGTGTGTGTTGTGTTGTGTTGTGGTGTGTTTGTGTTGTGTGTGTGTGGGGGTGTGTGTGGGTGTGGTGTTTTGTGGTGTGTGTTGGTTGTGTGTGTGGTGTGGTATGTGTGTGTGTGGTTGTATTGTGTGGTGTGTGTGTTTTGTGTTTTTGGGGTTTTTTGTGTGTGTGGGTGTGTGTTGTATGTTGTGTGTGTGTGTGTGTTTTGTGTTGTGTGTGTGTGTGGTTTTGTGTGGTGTGGTGTGTGTGTTGTGGTGTGTGTGGTGTGGTTGTGGTGTGTTATTGGTTTTTTCTTATTATATTATTTATATCTATATATATTTTTTTTTAATATCTCCTTAATAATTCTATATTTCTATTATATTTTTATAATTTTTTTATTTTTTTTATATAGTTCTTTTTTTTGTTTTTTGTATTTATCTATTTTTTTCTTTGTTGTCTATATAACCCTATTTTTTTATTTTTTATATTTTTTTATATTAAATTTTATTCTTTTTACCACCCCCCCCACCCCACCCCACCCCCCCCCCCACACCCCCCCCCCCCCCACCCCATATTTATATATTTATTTTTTTTCTTATTTAAAAATTATATAATTTTTTTGTGTGTTTTTTGTGGTTGTGTTTTGTGTTATATTTACTTTATTACATATTTTTGTTACCCCCCCCCCACACCACCCCCACACACACCCACACACCACCACACACACCACACCCCCCCCACACACCCACACCCCACACATTTTATATATATTATTTATATTTTATTATTATAATATATATTATTTATATATTCCTATGTTTAATTTATAAAATTTTTTTTATTTTTTTTTATTTTTTTTTTATTTTTTTATATACATTTTCTTTATCTAATTTTAATTTATAATTATATTACTTTTATAATATATATTTAAATATTTTATTATATATAAATTTTAAAATAAATATTAAAATTTTATATAATATTATTAAATTATAAATATATTTATATATATTAACAAAAAAAAAAAAAACCAAACAACACAACCCCCCACAAAATATAATTTTATTATATATATATATATTTATATATCATATATTTTATTTTTTTTTTTTTTTTTTATATTTTAATATATTAATTTTTTATTTATAAAAAAAACAAAAACCCAAAACAAAAAACAAGAAAAAAACAAAATTTATATATATATATATATATATAAAATATTATAATAAAATATAAAATATTATTATATACATATTTAATATACTTTTTTTAACTATTATCCCATGGTAATATTTAAATTTTTTATTTTGAATTTTTTTTTTTTTTATTTATTTTTTTTTATATTTTATATATTTTTTTTTTTTTTTTTTTTTATATATTTTTATTTTTTTTTTTTTTTTTTTTTTTTTTTTTTTTTTTTATTTTTTATTTTTTTTTTTTATATTTTTTTTTTTTTTATATTTTATTGGTGTGTTTTGTGTGTTTTTGTGTTGTTGTGTGTGTGTGGGTGTGGGTTTGTGGTGTGTGTGTGTGTGTGTGTGTGGTTTTTTTAAAATTTTATAATATCCCTTTTTTTAAAAATTTTTTTTTTTAAAATTTATTATACAAATTTCTTTCCACAAATCAAGCAAAAAAAAAAAAAAAAAAAAAACAATATTTAATTATTTTTTTTTCCTTTTTATTTATTAAAAAAAAAAATTATTTATCAAAAAAAAAACCAAAAATTTTTTTAATTTAATAATTAAATAATTTTAAAATTATGCAAAGATTTTAAATTTTCTATTACCATTAATATAAAAATCTTTTTTTTTTTTATTTTTATTTTTTTTTTTTAATAAAAAAAAAAAAAAAAAAAAAAAAAAAAAAAAAAAAAAAAAAAAAAAAAAAAATATATTAATTTATATTTTATTTTAATATAATATTATATATCATAACTGTTTCTTTGGAAAGCTCCTAAATTTTCCACCCCCCCCTATTAAAATTTTTTAAAATATTATTTTTTATTTTAAATCAAAAACTAGTGTTTTTGTATTTTTATATATTATATATATATATTATATAAAATATTAATATTATATATATTATATATATAAAAAAAAAAAAAAAAAAAAAAAAAAAAAAAGAAAAAAAAAAAAAAAAAAATATGGGGGGGGGCAAAAAAAAAAAAAAAAAAAAAAAAAACCCAAAAAAAAAAATTATTATATTTTATAATATAATAATATATATCTTTTTTAATAATATATATATATATTAATAATATATATATTTTTTTTTTTTTTTTTTTTTTTTTTTTTTTTTTGGTGGTTTTTTGGGTGGGTGTGTTTTTTTTTTTGGTGTGTGTTTGGGTATGTGTTTTTGGGCGTGTTTTTGTTTTTTTATACTACACTTCTCTTTACGGTGGTTTTCTGGTAGCCGCCGGGCACAGCATATATTTAGTTTTTTTTTTGTTTATTTTTTGGGTTCCTTTCCCGGAAGGCCCTTCCCTTTTTGGATTCCCTAAAACCCCGGGTTGGGACCACCCCAAAATTTCAATTTTATAAATAAAAATATTATAAAATAAATTTTAAAATATAACTAATAAACTAAAAATAAATTTTTTAAATTTATTTTTTAATAAACATTAATATTAAAACAAAAAAAAAAAAAAAATATATATATTTTTAAATATATTTATATATTAACAAATTTATATAGGTTTTATTATATTATATATATATATTTTTTTTTTTTTTTTTTTTTTTTTTTTTTTTTTTTTTGTGTTTTGTGTGGTGTGTGTGTGTGTTGTGTTGGTTGTGTGTGTGTGTGTTTTGTTTTTTTTTTTTTTTTTTTTAATTATTTTATAATTATATATATATATTCTATATATATTATATATTAATATATATATATTTTTTTTTCTTTTTATAAAAACCAAACAACCACACAAAAAAAAAAAACAACAATTAATTTATAATATATATATATTTTTTAATATATATTTAAATATTTATATATTTTATTTTTAAAATTATATATATAATTATTATATATAATAATTATATTATATTATAATATATATATTTTAATATAATAATTATTTATTATCGTTTTTTGAATTTTTCCCTTATATATTTTTATATTTTTATATAATAAAATTTTATATTAATATATATATAAAACAAAAAAAAAAAAAAAATAAAAGAAAAAAAAAAAAAAAAAAAAAAAAAAAAAAAAAAAAAAAAAAAAAAACAAAAAAAAAAAAAAAAAAAAAAAAAAAAAACAAAAAAAAAAAACCTTTTTTTTTTTTTTTTTTTTTTTTTTTTTTATTTTTTAAAAAAAAAAAAAAAAAATTTATATATATATAATATAATATAATATATATTATTATATAATATATATATTATATATATATATTTTATACACCCCCACCCCCTCAACACAAAAACCACAAAAAACAAAACCCACACACACCCCCACCCCAACCCCACAAACCCCACAAAACCAAAACACACCACAAAACCAACACAAAAAAAATTTAAAAAAAAATAAAATATATATTATTATTATATTATATAATTTATTTATATATATATATTAAAAAAAAAAAAAAAAAAAAAAAAAAATATTATATAATATATTATAATATATATATATAATTTATATATTATATATATTATATATTATATTATATTATATATATATATATAATATATTATATATATATAAATAATATAATTTTAAATTTAAATAATATTATATATTATATATATTTTATAATATATTATATTATTTAATACTATAAAATTTATATATTTATATATATATTTTAATATATATATATATATATATTATATATTATATATATATATATATGTATATTTTTATTATATTTTTGTTTGTGTGTGGGGTGTGGGTTGTGTGTGTGTGGGTGTGTGTGTTTGTGTGTGTGGGGGTGGTGTGGTGTGTGTTTTTGGTGTGTGTGTGTGAGTGTGTGTGTGTTTTGTTGTGTGTGTGATGTGTATTTTTTATTTTATTTTATTATATATATTTATATATATATATTATTTTTTTATTTTGGTGTGTGTGTGTGTTGTGTGTGTTGTTTTTTTATTATAATTATTATTTTATTTTTTCTTTATATATTGTATTATTATATAGTGGTGTGTGTGTGTGTGTGTGTGTGTGTGTGTGTGTGTGGTGTGTGTTTTGTGTTTTTGTGTGTGTGTGTGTGGTGTGTGTGGGGGGTGTTGTGTGTTTGTTTTTGGGTGTGTGTGTGTGTGGTGTGTGTGTGTGTGTGTGTGTTGTGTGGGGTGTGTGTGGTGTGTGTGTGTGTTTTTTAAATTAAATTTTTTTATTTAATATTTTTTTTTTTCCCCACAACTTATTAATTTTTATATTTATATTATATTTTAATATATAATTTATATTTTTTTATATATATTATTTTTTTAAAATAATTATTTTTTTTTAAATATTTTTTTAAATATATTTTTTATTGTGTGGTGGTGTGTGTGTGTGTGTGTGTTTTGTGTGGGTGTGTTTGTGTGTGTAACCCACAAAACCACACAACCACAATTATTATAATTTTTTATATATATATATATTATATTATATATATATATTATATAATTATATATAATATATTTTAATATAATATATATTATATATATCCAAA
>NW_023640078.1:7500-11608 GCF_015228065.2 Penaeus monodon
TTGTAATACATGTATAACAATAATTTATAAAAATATAATTATATAATATATATTATATATTTTAAAATATATAAATAAACAAAATAATTTTAAAATTATTAATTATTATATATAATAATAATATATATATAATTTTGGTGGGGTTTGGGGATGTTTTTTGTATATATTATATAAATATATATATATATATTATAATATATTTTATATATATAATAATATGTATATATATACACATATAATTATATATTTTTAATATATGTTAAATTAAAATAATATATATATTTAATATATATATATATAATATAAAATATATATTAATATTACCATATGTATTTTAAATTTATATAATAATAATTTTATATAATAATATTATAAAAAAATAATATTTATTTTTGGGGGGTGTGTGGGGGGGGGGGTGGTGGGTGGGGGGGGGTGTGGGGGGGTGGGGGGGGGGGGGGGGTTTTGGGGAACCCAATTTACAATAAAAAATTTTTATAAAAAACCCCCAAAACACAAACCCACACACACACCCAAAAAAAAATTAAAAATAAAATTAAAAAAAAAAAAAATTTTTTTTGGGGGGTGGGGGGGGGGGGGGGTGTGGGGGGGGGGGGGTGGGAAAAAAAAAAAACAAAAAAAAAAAAATAATATAAAAAAAAGAATAAAAAAAAAAAATATAAAAAAAAAAACAAAACAAAAACCAAACAAAAAACAAAAAAAAAAAAAAATAAAAAAAAAAAAAAAAAAAAAAAAAAACATATAAAAAAAAAAAAAAAACCCCGGGAAAAAAAAAACAAACCAAACAAAAACAACACACCCACACACACACACCACACACACACACACAACACACACCACACCAAACACACACAACACACACACACACCCCACAAACACACACCCAAACACACCCACCCACAACCACACACACCCCCCCCCCCCCCACCCACCCCCCCACACACACACACACACACCACACACACACACACAACCCACCCACACACACACCCAACAAACCCCCCCCAAAAAAAAATAAAAAACCCAAAAAAAAACCACCAAACAAAAAAAAAAAAAACAACCAAAAAACCCAAAAAACCAAAAAAAAAACCACCAAAAAAAAAAAAAAAACCACAAACACAAATACAAAAAAATAAAAATAAATATAAACAATAAAATTCCCCCCTTTTTTTTTTCCATTTAAAAAAATATAAATTTTTTTTTTTTAATAAAATATATAATATATTTTAATAATATATTTCTTTTAACATTTTAAAAATTTTAAATTTAAAATAAATTTTTAAAATATAATTATAAAAAATTTATATAATTATTCCTAATATAATAATATTTATATATTCCCTTTTTATATTAAAATTTTAAAAATATATATTATTATATAAAAAATTTTTAAAAAAAAAATTTAAATATATAAATTTTTTTTTTTATATTATTAGATAATAATTTTAATTATATAAATAAAAATTTTAAAATATAATAAATATATATTTAAAATAATATTATTATAATTTTTTTTTTTTTTTCCATAATTTTGTAATATATATTCTATTTTATATATATATTTTAAATTTTAAATTAAAAAAAAACCCAAAATAAATAAAAATTTAAAATTTTATTATTATTAATTTTTTATTATTAAAATTTTTTTAAATTTTTTAAACCCCTTTATATATATATACAAAAAAAAACACACACGAAAAATATTTTATTTTTTTATTATCTCATTTTTTATTTTTTTATTTTTTTTTAATTTTTTTTTTTTTTTGCCACGTTTTTGGTAGGGAATTTTGTTTATATATATATTTTTATATTTTTATTAAATTTTATATAAAATATTATATAATATATATATATATATTATATATTATATAATATATATATATATATACTTTATATGATAATGTTAATTTATTATTAATATAAATATATTAATATATATAATATATATATATATATATTATATATATTATTATATATATATATTTTATATAAAATATATAGATAAAAAAGATTCCCCTACAACTAGTAAAAAATAATTGGATAAAAACGGGGAATCGCCTGCTGGGAAGAGCCTGAGAATGCGGGTTTCCAAACGGGTCTAACCCCATTTTTTCCTTTGTTATTGGTCGGGCACAAAAAAAAAAATACATGAGTAAAGAGGTGAGTGAATGAGTGGGGAAAGGGTAGTAAAAATTTTGGGAAAATTTGCCTCTGTTAGAAGCGAAAAGATCAAGAAAAAGTTTTTTTTTTTTTCATTGTCGTTTGGAAAAAAAGGAAAAATATGGGATCCCCCGGCAGAGGGGGCCCAGGAGAAAAAAGAAAAGTTTTTTCATCCGCTTAAGCTCCCGTTCTAGCACAAAAAAAGTAATTTGAGAAAAATGGGGTAAAATCCTTAACCTAATTTTCTCACCGTGTGTAAGGTACTAATTCATTACGGTCTTAAAAGAATTTTGTAGTGTTTTAATCCAAAAATCTTTCTATGAAAATTTTTCTGTTTTTGATGATAAAAAAGCCAAAACAAAAACCCGCCTATATTTAAATGTTTACCGTTTTGCAAACCCCCACACACACACACACACACAACACCCACACACCACACACACACACACACACCACACACACACACAACCACACACACCCACACACCACACACACACACAACAACCTGAGTGTTTCCGTGATGTAAAATAACGTTTATTCGTATTATATTTTCATTGTTATTTGTGTTAGTTTTAAATATCAAATTTTTTGTTTATTTATTTATCTTTTTATTATTTTTAAATTTTTATTATCATTTTTTATTATTATTATTATTTATTATTACCTTTATTTTATTATGATTATGATTACATCATTATTTTTATTATTTTTTTATTATTTTTATTATTTTTTTATTTGATTAGTTAGTAGTAGTAGTATAGTAGAGTTTGTAGTAGGTAGTCTATTATACGCTATTTTCTATTACTACACACGCCACCCCCCACTATTTTTATTGTTTTTTATAATTATCATATTATATCATCATCTCATATTTTCATTTCGTTATTTTCATAATTTTATTGTTTTATCTCATCATTATTATTTAAATTATCATTACTATATTTTTTCATTATTTCTTATTTTCAATTATTTATTATTATTATTTTTATTATTTTTTATTATTATCATTATTATTATTATTATTTTTTATCATCTCATTCACATTACTACTATATTATTTTTTATTATTGTTTATAATTATTTTTTTTCTCATCATTTCTTTATAAAAATTTTGTAGTGCAATAGTTCCACTATTATAACTATCATATCAATCATCTTTCATAATCATCATCATTTCTTTTTTATCATATTAATTTCGCCACTACTACTATATTATAAGAAAATAATAATAGTTATAATATATAATCATTATATGATTTTTATTGTTTTTTTTATTATATCATTATTATCACCCCATTTTATTTTAAGTATTTTTTTTATTTTTGTTTTTCATTGTTATTTTTATTGTAGTTATTGCATTACCTTCATTATTGTTATTATTATTATTAGTAGTAGTATTTTATTATTATTTTTTATATTGATATACGAGTATTACATTTTTAATCATTTTATTTTTAATTAATTTTTTATTTTTATTATAATTATAATATTTTTATTATTTTTAAATTTTCATCATCATCATCAAAATCAATTATGTTTTTACTATTTTTATTTTATTTAAAATTTTTTTTTTTATTTTTAATTTTTTTTATTATATTTCTTGTTTTTATGTTTTTTAATTTTTACCATTGTTATTATTTTATATTTTTTTTTTTTTTATTATTATTATTATTATTATTTAAATCATTATTATTATTAATATTATTATTATCATTATTTTTATTATTTTGTTATACTCATTTCATTTTTTATTATTATTATTATTAATTATTATTTTATTAAATTTTTAAAATTTTTTATCATTATCACTATCATCATTATTGTGTTATTGTTATATTATTATTTTAAACATTCCATTTTCATTATCCCCAATATCCTACACTATCATTATTTTATCAAAACCCCATTATCCTTTTTCATTTATTTTTTA
>NW_023640079.1:0-11608 GCF_015228065.2 Penaeus monodon
GAAAAAAATCCAAAAAAAACTTTTTTCGATTTTTTGGTGATTTCGGCAATTATAGGGTAAAAAATGATAATAATTACCAGAATTGTATTAATCATAACAATAATGATGATAAAAGGGGAGAATAAAGAGAATTTTGATAACATTTTAATATTATTAAATTATTATTATTATATTCTATCTTATTATTTATTATTATTATTATTATTATTATTATTATTATATTATTATATTTATTATTATTATTATATATAATATTATAATTTTTATTATTATTATTACTATATCTAATTATAGTATCATGCCAAAAAATCTATTATATCTGTAATAATAACAATAATAATAATAAATATAATTATAATAATAATAATGCTAGTGGTTATAATATTGTTATTAGTATTTCTATTGTTATTATTATCATTATTATTATTTGTACTGGTAGTATAATTGCAAAAATAATTATTTATAACAGTAATAATTACAGTAATAACGATACTAATTAAGATAATGATATAAATAATTATTATAAAAATCGTTATTATTGTTATTATTATTGTTATTACTATTATTATTGTTGTGGTTATTAGTATTATTGCAAAAATATATACTATAACTCCAATAATTGCAATAATAATGATAACAATTGCAATAATGATGATAATAATTGCAATAATGATAATGATGATGATAATGATGATAATGATGATAACGATAACAATGATGATAATCATGATAATGATGATGATAATAACAGGAATTGTGTCCATATATAATATAAAAAAGGTATAAGAAAAACATTTCCACAAGTTGAAAAAGCGGCAAAATCTAGCGAAATATAGCCTTTTGAGAGTAAACTCCAAAATGACGTTTTTTTCGATTTCTTTGGTGATTTCGGCAATTATTAGGGTAATAATGATAATAATTACCAGAATTGTATTAATCATAACAATAATGATGATAAAAGTGAGAATAAAGAGAATTTTGATAACATTTGAATATTATTAAAAATATTATTATTATTATTATTATTGTTATTATTATTATTATTATTATTATTATTATTATTATTATTATTATTATTATTATTATTATTATTATATTTATTATTATCATTATTATTATTTGTACTGGTAGTATAATTGCAAAAATAATTATTATAACAGTATTAATTACAGTAATAACGATACTAATTAAGATAATGATATAAATAATTATTATAAAATCGTTATTATTGTTATTATTATTGTTATTACTATCATTATTGTTGTGGTATTAGTATATGCCAAAAATATATACTATAACTCCAATAATTGCAATAATAATGATAATAATTGCAATAATGATGATAATAATTGCAATAATGATGATAATGAGGATGATAATGATGATAATGATGATAATGATGATGATAACGATAATAATGATGATAATCATGATAATGATGATGATAATAACAGGAATTGTGTCCATGTATAATATAAAAAAGGTATAAGAAAAACATTCCCAAAAGTCGAAAAAGCGGCAAAATCTAGCGAAATATACCTTTTGAAGAGTAAAAACTAAAAATGGACGTTTTTTGCGATTTCTTTGGTGATTTCGGCAATTTTAGGGTAATAATGATAATAATTACCAGAATTGAATAATCATAACAATAATGATAATACAAGTGAGAATAAATAGGAATTTTGATAACATTTGAATATTATTGAAATTATTATGATTATTATTATTATTATTTTGTTAATTATTATTTTTATTATATTATATTATTATGTTATGATGAGTATATTATTAATTATTATTATTATTATTATTATTTATTTATTTATTATTATTATTATTACTATTATCTTAATTATTAGTATTCATTTGCCAAAAAAAATCTATTATATCTTGTAATATTAACAATAATAAAATAAGTATCATAAGTCTAATAATAATAATGAGTGGTTATAATATGTTATTAGTATATTATTGTTATATTATCCATTCATTATTATGTGTACCTGGTAGTATAATTGAAAAAAATAATACATAACAGTAATATTACAGTAATAAACGATATAATTAAGTAATGATATAATAATTATTATAAAATCGTTATATTGTTATAGTAATGGTATTACATGATATTGTTGTGGTTATTAGTATATTGCAAAAATATATACCTAATAACTCAATTAAGTGCAATAATAATGATAACCCATTGCAATAATGATGAAACTAATTGCAATAATGATGCTAATGAGATAAAGATGATGATAACGATAATAATGATGATAATCATGATTAATGATGATGATAATAAAGGAAATTGTGTCCATATATGTATATAAAAAAAAAAGGTATATGAAAAAACATTCCCAAAAGTCGAAAAAGCGGCAAAATCTAGGAAAATATCGCCTTTGAGAGTATACTCCAAAAAGCCGTTTTTTCGATTTCTTTGGTATTTTCGGCAATGATTAGGGTAATAATTGATATAATTACCAGATTGTATTAATCATAAAAATAATGATGATACAAGGTGAGAATAAAGAGAATTTTGATAAAACTATTTGAATATTATTATTATAATATTAATTATTATTATTATGAGTATTATTATTATTATTCATTATTCTTATTTATTATTAACGTATTATTCAATAATAATTTCTTAATTATTAGTATCATGCCAAAAAAATCTATTAAATCTGTTAATAATAACAAAAATATAGTAAGTATTAAGTAAATAATTAATAATGCTAGGGTTTAATATTGTTATAGTATTATTATTGTTATATTATCATTATATTATTTGTACTGGTAGTATAATTCAAAAATAATTGTTATAACAGGTAATAATTTACAGTAATAATCGATACTAATTAAGATAATGATATAAATAATTTATTATTATTATGAACGTTATTATTGTTTATTATCTATTGTTATTACTATTATTATTGTTGTGGTTATTAGATATGTAGCAACAATATATACTTAACTCCAATAATTGCAATAATAAGATAACATGCACTAATGATGATAATAATTGCAATAATGATGATAATGAGGTTGCTAATGATGATAATGTGATAATGATGAGATAACGAATAATATTGATGATAATCATGATAATGAGATGATTAATAACAGGGAATTGGTCCATAATAATAGAAAAAAGGTATAAGAAAAACATTCCCAAAAAGTCGAAAAAAGCGGCAAATCTAGCGAAATATGCCTTTCGAGAGTATAACTCCCAAATGACGTTTTTTTTTCGATTTCTTTGCGTGATGTTCGGCAATTTATTAGAGCAATAATAAATAATACCAGAATTATATTATCATAACAATAAGATGAATAAAAGTGAGAAATAAAGAGAATTTGATGAACATTTGAATATTATTAAAATGATTATAGTATTATATTATATTATTATATTATATTATTATTATATATTAATATTATTATTATTGTTATCATTATTATTATTATTTTTATTATTCTTATTAATATATCTTAATTATAGTATCATTGCCAAAAAAAATACATCTTATATCTGTAATAATAACAATAATAATAATAAGTAGAAGTAATAATAATAAATAATGCGTGGTTATAATATTGTTATTAGTATTATTATGGTATTATTATCATTATTATTATTTGTACTGGTAGTATAAATTTGCAAAAATAATACATAACAGTAATAATACAGTAATAACGATATAAATTAAGATCATGATATAAATAATATTATAAAATCGTCATTATTGGTATTATTATTGTTAGTACTATTATTATGTTGTGGTTATTAGTATTATTGCCAAAAATATATACTATAACTCCAATAATGCAATAACAAAATTTTTTTGGATAACAATTGCAAATGATTGATTAAAATTGCAATATGATGATAAGATGAGATAATGAGATAATGATGATAATGATGATGATAACGATAAAATGATGCTAATATGTATAATGATGGAGAATAACAGTGAATTGCGTCCATGATAAGATGTTAAAAAAAAGGTATAAGAAAAAACATTCCCAAAAAGTCGAAAAAAGCGGCAAAATCTAGCGAAATAGTATCTTCTGAGAGTAACTCCAAAATGACGTTTCTTTTCGATTCTTTGGGAATTTCGGCAATTATTAGGGTAATAATGATTAATAATTACCAGAATTGTATATAATCATAAAAATAAGATGATAAAAGTGAGAATAAAGAGAATTTTTGATAAACATTTGAATATATTAAAATTATTATGACTATTATTATTATTATTACTTATTATTATTATTATTATTATTTATTATTATTATTATTATTATTATATTTTTATTATTATTACTATTATTCTTCATTATTAGATCATTGCCCCCCAAAAAAATCTATTATATCTGTAATCATAAAATAATAAGAATAAGATATAAGTATAATAATAATAATGCCTTATGGTTATGTATTGTTATTTGTGTATTATTGTCATTGATTATCATTATATTATTTTGTAATGGTAGTAAATTGCAAAAATAAGTAGTATAAACAGTAAAATGACAGTAATAACGATACTAATTAAGATATGAATACCATAATTAATTATAAATCGTTATTATTTTATTCTTATTGTTATTACTATATCATTGTGTGGTATTAGTATTATTGCCAAAAATATATACATATAACTCCATAATTGCAATAATAATGATAAAAAATTGCAAATAAGATGATAATAATTGCAAGAATGATGATAATGGATGATATGATGATAATGATGATAATGATGTGATAACGATAATAATGATGATATTTCATGATTAATGATGATGTAATAAACAGGAATGTGTCATATATAATATAAAAAGGTCATAAGAAAATACATTCCCAAAAGTCGAAAAAGCGGCAAAATCTAGCGAAAGTATAGCCTTTTGAGAGGAGATTACTCCAAAATGACGTTTTTTTCGATTCTTTGAGGAGTTTCGGCAATTATTAGGGAATAACGATCAGAATTACCAGAAATGGTACTAATCATAAAAAAATAACGATGATAAAAGGAGAATAAAGAGAATTTTGATAACATTTGAATATTAATTAAAATTATGATTATTCCATATTATTATTTATTGATTGTTATTATAAGTATTATTTCTATATTACTATTACGCATGATTATTATTCTATATCTCAATTATTAGTATCATTGCCAAAAAATCTATTCTATCTGTAATAATAAAAAAAATAATAATAAGTAGAAGTATAATAATAATAATGCTAGTGGTGATAAGATTGTTATTTGAGTATTAATATTGTTATTTATTATCATTATTATTATTTGTACTGGTTAGTATAAATTGCAAAAATAATTCTTATAACAGTAATACTTACAGTAATAACGATACTAATTACGATTAAATGATATAAATCAATTATTATAAATCTATTATTGTTATTATTATTGTTTATTACTATATTATTGTTGTGGTATTAGTAGATTGCGAAAAAATATATACTCTATAACTCCAAATATAATTGCAATAATAATGATAACACTTGCAATAATGCTGATAATAATTGCAATAAGGATGATAATGATTATTGCATAATGATGAAGTAACGATGATAATGAGATGATTAACGATAATAATGATGATAACATTATAATGATGATGATAATAACAGGAATGTGGTCCACATATAATAAAAAACGGTATAAGAAAGAACTCCAAAAGTCGAAAAAGCGGGCAAAAATCTAGCGAAATATAGCCTTTGAGAGTATACTCCAAAATGGCGTTTTTTCGATTTCTTTGGTGATTCGCAATATTGGGTAAAAAATAATAATTACCAGAATTGTATTAATCATAATATATATTATATTAAGTAAAATAAAAAGATTTATAACATTTTATATTATTAAAATTTTATTATTATTATTATTATATTATTTTATTATTATTATTCTTATTATTAGATCATTTATTATAATTATATTTCTTTGATTATTATATATTAATAGTATTATATTATATATTATTATTATTATATTTTAATTATAGTATCATTGTAAAAAAATTATTATTATGTAATGATAAATAATAATAATAAGTATAGTAAATAATAATAAGTAGTGGTATAATATGTTTAGTATTTATGTTATTATATCATTATTATTAGTACTGTAGTATAATTAAAAATAATTATTTTATTAATAATTATTATTAGTTACGATATATTAAGATAATGATATAAATAATTTAAAATGTATATTTTATTATTATTGTTATTATATTATTATGTTGTGTTATTAGTTTATTGCAAAAATAATATAACAATACATTGCAATAATAATGATAACAATTGCAATAATGAAGAATTATTCAATTATAAAAAATGATGATGATAATGATGATCAATGATGATAACGGAAAAATGAGAAATCATGATAATATGTATGAGATAAACGAATTGGTTTTTTCCATTTATATAAAAGGTTTAAGAAAAAATTCCAAAAATTAAAAACGAGATAAATCTAGCGAAATATAGCCTTTTGAGAGTAAACTCCAAAGACGTTTTTTCGATTCTTGGTGATTCGGAATTATTAGGGTAATTAATGATTAATTATTACCAGAATTGTTATTAATCATAACAATAATGATTATAAATTGAGAATTAAATGAATTTTGATAACATTGAATATTATAAAAAATATTATATCTTATTATTATTTAATATTATTATTATTATTATTATTAATTATATATTATTTTATATTTTATTATATTATTATATTATTATTATATTATTTATTATTTATTAGTATCATTCAAAAATAATTATCATAACAGTAATAATTACAGTAATAACGATACTAATTAAGATAATGATATAAATAATTATTATAAAATCGTTATTATTGTTATTATTATTGTTATTACTATTATTATTGTTGTGGTTATTAGTATTATTGCAAAAATATATACTATAACTCCAATAATTGCAATAATAATGATAACAATTGCAATAATGATGAAAATAATTGCAATAATGATGATAATGATGATAATGATGATGATAACGATAATAATGATGATAATCATGATAATGATGATGATAATAACAGGAATTGTGTCCATATATTATATAAAAAAGGTATATGAAAGGTATATTATTATTATTATTATTATTATTATTATTACTATTATCTTAATTATTAGTATCATTGCTAAAAAATCTATTATATCTGTAATGATAACAATAATAATAATAAGTATAAGTATAATAATAATAATGCTAGTGGTTATAATATTGTTATTAGTATTATTATTGTTATTATTATAATTATTATTATTTGTACTGGTAGTATAATTGCAAAAATAATTATTATAACAGTAATAATTACAGTAATAACGATACTAATTAAGATAATGATATAAATAATTATTATAAAATCGTTATTATTGTTATTATTATTGTTATTACTATTATTATTGTTGTGGTTATTAGTATTATTGCAAAAATATATACTATAACTCCAATAATTGCAATAATAATGATAATAATTGCAATAATGATGATAATAATTGCAATAATGATGATAATGATGATGATAATGATGATAATGATGATAATGATGATGATAACGATAATAATGATGATAATCATGATAATGATGATGATAATAACAGGAATTGTGTCCATATATAATATAAAAAAGGTATAAGAAAAACATTCCCAAAAGTCGAAAAAATGCAAAATCTAGCGAAATATAGCCTTTTGAGAGTATACTCCAAAATGACGTTTTTCGATTTCTTTGGTGATTTCGGCAATTGTTAGGGTAATAATGATAATAATTACCAGAATTGTATTAATCATAACAATAATGATGATAAAAGTGAGAATAAAGAGAATTTTGATAACATTTGAATATTATTAAAATATTATTATTATTATTATTATTATTATTATTATTATTATTATTATTATTATTATTATTATTACTATTATCTTAATTATTAGTATAATTGCCAAAAAAGTAATAAAAAATAATAATAATAAAAAAAATAATAATGCTATTGGTTATAATATTGTTATTAGTATTATTATTGTTATTATTATCATTATTATTATTTGTACTTGTAGTATAATTGCAAAAATAATTATTATAACAGTAATAATTACAGTAATAACGATACTAATTAAGATAATGATATAAATAATTATTATAAAATCGTTATTATTGTTATTATTATTGTTATTACTATTATTATTGTTGTGGTTATTAGTATTATTGCAAAAATATATACTATAACTCCAATAATTGCAATAATAATGATAACAATTGCAATAATGATGATAATAATTGCAATAATGATGATAATGATGATGATAATGATGATAATGATGATAATGATGATGATAACGATAATAATGATGATAATCATGATAATGATGATGATAATAACAGGAATTGTGTCCATATATAATATAAAAAATGTATAAGAAAAACATTCCCAAAAGTCGAAAAAGCGGCAAAATCTAGCGAAATATAGCCTTTTGAGAGTATACTCCAAAATGACGTTTTTTTCGATTTCTTTGGTGATTTCGGCAATTATCAGGGTAATAATGATAATAATTACCAGAATTGTATTAATCATAACAATAATGATGATAAAAGTGAGAATTAAGAGAATTTTGATAATATTTGAATATTATTAAAATTATTATTATTATTATTATTATTATTATTATTATTATTATTATTATTATTATTATTATTATTATTACTATTATCTTAATTATTAGTATCATTGCAAAAAATCTATTATCTTTAATACAATAATATAATAAGTATTAAAAATAATAATAGAGTTATGGGTATATTTAAATTTATTTGTATTATATTATATATATATATTAATTGTACTGGTAGTATAATTGAAATATTATTATAAAGTAATAATTACAGTAATAACATACTAATAAGATAATTAAATAATTTATTATAAAATGCTATTAATTTAAATTATTATTGTTATTACTATTATTATTGTTGTGGTTATTAGTATTATTCAAAAATATTACTATAACTCCAATTATTGCAATATAATGATAACAATTGCAATTAAAATGAATGATAATAATTGAATAATTGATATTGAATGATATTATGATTATTATGATATTATTATTGTTAATTATATATTATTATTATTATATGATGATATAATAAAGAATTTTGTCCATATATAATATAAAAAATTATAATAAAACATTCCCAAAAGTCGAAAAAGCGATAATCTAGCGAAAATATACTTTTGAGTATACTCAAATGACGTTATTTTTTTATTGTGATTTCGCATTTTTAGGTAATAATGATAATAATTAAAAGATGTATTATCATAAAATATATGATAAAAGTGAGATTAAGAGATTTTATAAATTGAATATTATTAAAATTATTATTATTATTATTATTATTATTATTATTATTATTATTATTATATTATTAGTATTATTATATTATTATATTAATTTTAAAATATTAACATTATATTATTATAGTATCATTGCCAAAAATAATATGATATTGTAATATAACAATAATATATAAGTATAAGATATAATAAATAATGTTTGTGTTATATATTTTTATATATTATGTTATTATATCATTATATTATTGTAAGTGTATAATTGCAAAATAAATTATCTAATAGTAATAATTACAGTATAACGTTCTTAATTAAGATAATGATATAATAATTATTTAAAATCGTATTAATTTATTATTATTGTATTAACTAATTAATATGTTGTGGTTATTAGATATTTAAAATATATACTATATTCAATAATTGCAATTAATTAATGATAATAATTGCAATAATGATGATTAATAATTGCAATAATGATGATAATGATGATGTTAATATTATATATATTATTGATGATGATAAATATAATATTATATAATTAATAATGATGATGATAATAACAAAATTTGTTATATAATAATAATAAAAAGTATAGAAAAACATTCCCAAAAGTCGAAAATAGCGGCAAAAATTGCGAAATAATAAGCTTTTGAGAGTATACTCCAAAATGAGTATTTATCGATTATTATGATTTGGAATTATTTAAGTATAAATTTATATATTACAGAATTTTTTAATAAAAACAATAATGATGAAAAAGTGAGAATAAAGAATTTTGAATAAATTGAAATATTTTCAAAATTATTATTATTATTAATTATTATTAATTATATATTATTATTATATTATTAATTATTATTGTTATTATTAATTATATTATATTTTAATTATTCATTATTATAATTATTAAAATTGCCAAAAATCTATTATATCATATAATAACAATAAAATAATAAATATATTTTATATATAATGCTTATTATATATTTTTATTATATTATTTATTATTAAACATTATTATTTGTACTGATATATCAATTGAAAAAATAATATTAATAACAGTGAAAAGTAAAAATTTACTAATTAGATAATGATATAAATAATTATTATAATCGTTATTATTTGTTATTATTATTTTATTATATTATTATTGTTGTAGGTTATTATTATTATTTTCAAAATTATTACTTATTAATCCAAAAATTGCAATAATTATGATACAATTGAATATATATATAATATTGTCAAATAATGATGGAATGATGATGATATTGATAATGATGATAATTGATATAATGATTGATTTATTAGATAATAATGATGATAATCATGATAATGATGATATAATAACGGGAAAAGTGTCATATATATATAAAAAGGTATAAAAAACATTTAAGTCAAATGGCAAAATCTAGCGAAATATACTTTTAGAGTATACTCCAAATATATTTTTCGATTTCTTGGTGATTCGCAATTATTAAGGGTAATAATGATAATAATTACAGAATTGTATTAATCGATAACAATAATGATGATAAAAGTGATAATAAAGAGATTTTGATAACATTTGGAATATTATTAAATCATATATATATTATTATTATTATATTATTATTATAAATATTATTATATATATATTATTATTCTTTTATTATTATTATTACTATTATCTAATTATAGCATCATTGCCAAAAAATCTATTTATCGAAAATAAAAATAATAAAATAAGTATAAATAATAAAAATAATGCTGTGGTTATAATATTGTTTATTGTATTATTTGTTTTTATTATCATTATTATATTTTTCTGGAGTATAATTGAAAAATATTTTTTAACATAATAATTACAGTAATAACGATACATTAAGATAATGAAAAAAAATAATTATTATAAAATCTTATTTTGTTATTTTATTGTTTTTACTATTATTATTTTTTGTGGTTATTGATTATTGCAAAAATATTACATAACTCCAATAATTGCAATAAAAGATAACAATTGCAATAATGATATAAAAAATTTTCAATAATGAAAAGATAAAAATAAAGATGATAAGATGATGATAACTAATAATGTGTAATCATGAAAAGATGATGATAAAAACAGGAATGTGTCCATATATATTAAAAAAGGTATAAAAAAAAATTCCCAAAAATCGAAAAGCGGCAAAATTCTAGCGAAATATAAAAGGGG